>NW_027476252.1:0-300000 GCF_051020955.1 Megalopta genalis | reverse complement strand
CATTTGTTTCACATGGTTTTGAAGCTAAGCCTTCTATTTCGCATGGATTTAAAGCTAAATGATGTGTATCGCATGGATTTTGAAGCTAACTCGTTTGATTCGACTGCATTTGAAGCTATATCACTTATATCCCAAGTGTTTGATGCTAAATCATTTGTTTCGCATGGATTTGTAGCTATACCTTCTACATCGCATTGATTTGGAGCTGAATCATGCGTATCGTATGGATTTTGAAGCTAACTCGTTTGTTTCTCCTGCATTTGAAGCTATATCACTTATATCGCAATTATCTGAAGCTAAATCATTTGTGTCGCATGGATCTGAAGCTAAACCTTCTACATCGCATTTATTTGCAGCTAAATCATGTGTTTTGCATGGATTTGATGCTAACTCGTTTGTTTCCCCTGCATTTGAAGCTATGCCAGTTATATCGAAAGTAAATGATGCTAAATCATTTGTTTCGAATGGATTTGAAGCTAAACCTTCTACATCGCATTGATTTGAAGCTAAATCATATGTTCCGCTTGGATTTGAAGCTAAACCTTCTACATCGTATTGATTTAAAGCTAAATGATGTGTATCGCATGGATTTTGAAGCTAACTCGTTTGATTCGTCTGCATTTGAAGCTATATCACTTATATCCAAGAGTTTGAAGCTAAATCATTTGTTCGCATGGATTTGAAGCTAAACCTTCTACATCGCATTGATTTGCAGCTAAATCATGTGTTTCGCATGGATTTGAAGCTAAACCGTCTACGTCGCATTGATTTGAAACTAAATCATGTTTTTTGCATGGATTTTTTGCTAACTCGTTTGTTTCTCCTTGCATTTGAAGCTATATCACTTATATCGCAAGTATCTGAACCTAAATCATTTGTTTCACATGGATTTGAAGCTAAGCCTTCTACTTCGCATGGATTTATAGCTAAATCATGTGTATCGCATGGATTTTGAAGCTAACTCGTTTGATTCGTCTGCATTTGAAGCTATATCACTTATATCCCAAGTGTTTGATGCTAAATCATATGTTTCGCATGGATTTGAAGCTAAACCTTCTACATCGTATTGATTTGAAGCTAACTCATTTGTTTCGCATGGATTAGAAGCTAAACATTCTACATCGCATGGATTTGAAGCTAAACCTTCTACATCGTATTGTTTTGAAGCTAAGTCGTTTGTTTCGTCTGAATTCGAAGTTATATCTCTTATATCGCAAGTATCTGAACCTAAATCATATGTTTCGCATGGATTTGAAACTAAACCTTCTACATAGCATTGATTTCCAGCTAAATCATGTGTATCGCATGGATTTTGAAGATAACTCGTTTGTTTCTCCTGCATTTGAAGCTATATCACTTATATCGTAAGTATCTGAAGCTAAATCATTTGTGTCGCATGGATATAAAGCTAAACCTTCTACATCGCATTGATTTGCTGCTAAATCATCTGCTACGCTTGGAATTGAAGCTAAACCTTCTACATCGTATTGATTTGAAGCTAAGTCGTTTATTTCGTCTGAATTCGAAGGTATGTCACTTATATCGCAAGTATCTGAACCGAAATCATATGTTTCGCATGGATTTGAAACTAAACCTTCTACATAGCATTGATTTGCAGCTAAATCATGTGTTTCGCATGGATTTGAAGCTAAGCCTTTTATTTCGCATGGATTTAGAGCTAAATGATGTGTATCGCATGGATTTTGAATCTAACTCGTTTGATTCGTCTGCATTTGAAGCTATATCAGTTATATCGCAAGTATCTGATGCTAAATCATTTTTTTCGCATGGATTTGAAGCTAAACCTTCTACATCGCATTGATTTGAAGCTAAATCATGTGTTTTGAATGGATTTCATGCTAACTCGGTGTTTCCCCTGCATTTGAAGCTATATCAGTTATAGCGCAAGTATCTGATACTAAATGATTTGTTTAGCATGGATTTGAAGCTAAACCTTCTACATCGCCTTGATTTGCAGCTAAATCGTGTGTTTCGCATGGATTTGAAGCTAACGTTCGTTTCGCCTGCATTTGATGCTATATCACTTATATCACAAGTGTTTGAAGCTAAATCATTTGTTTCGCATGGATTTGAAGCTAAACCTTCTACATCGCATTGATTTGAAGTTAAATCATGTGTTTTGCATGGATTTTATGCTAACTCGTTTGTTTCCCCTGCATTTGAAGCTATATCAGTTATATCGCAAGTATCTGATGCTAAATCATTTGTTTCGCATGGATTTGAAGCTAATCCTTTTACATCGCATTGATTTGCAGCTACATCATGTGTTTTGCATGGATTGGATGCTAACTCGTTTGTTTCCCCTGCGTTTGAAGCTATATCAGTTATATCGAAAGTATCTGATGCTAAATCATTTGTTTCGCATGGATTTGAAGCTAAACCTTCAACATCGCATTGATTTGAAGCTAAATCATGTGTTTCGCATGGATTTGAAGCTAACGTTCGTGTCGCCTGCATTTGATGCTATATCACTTACCTCGCAAGTGTTTGAAGCTAAATCATTTGTTTCGCATGGATTTGAAGCTAAACCTACCTCCATCGTATCGATTTCAAGCTAAATGATATGTTTCGATTCTTTTTGAAGCTATCCCGTTTGATTCGTCTGCATTTGCAGCTATATCACTTATATCACTAGTGTTTGAAGCTAAATCAATTGTTTCGCTTGGATTTGGAGCTAATCCTTTTACATCGCATTGATTTGCAGCTACATCATGTGTTTTGCATGGATTGGATGCTAACTCGTTTGTTTCCCCTGCATTTGAAGCTATATCAGTTATATCGCAAGTATCTGATGCTAAATCATTTGTGTCGCATGGATTTGAAGCTAAACCTTCTACATCGCATTGATTTGCAGCTAAATCATATGTTTCGCTTGGATTTGAAGCTATACCTTCTACATCGCTTTGATTTGAAGCTGAATCATGTGTTCTGCATGGATTTGATGCTAACACGTTTGTTTCCCCTGCGTTTGAAGCTATATCAGTTATATCGAAAGTATCTGATGCTAAATCATTTGTTTCGCATGGATTTGAAGCTAAACCTTCAACATCGCATTGATTTGAAGCTAAATCATGTGTTTCGCATGGATTTGAAGCTAACGTTCGTGTCGCCTGCATTTGATGCTATATCACTTACCTCGCAAGTGTTTGAAGCTAAATCATTTGTTTCGCATGGATTTGAAGCTAAACCTACCTCCATCGTATCGATTTCAAGCTAAATGATATGTTTCGATTCTTTTTGAAGCTATCCCGTTTGATTCGTCTGCATTTGCAGCTATATCACTTATATCACTAGTGTTTGAAGCTAAATCAATTGTTTCGCTTGGATTTGGAGCTAATCCTTTTACATCGCATTGATTTGCAGCTACATCATGTGTTTTGCATGGATTGGATGCTAACTCGTTTGTTTCCCCTGCATTTGAAGCTATATCAGTTATATCGCAAGTATCTGATGCTAAATCATTTGTGTCGCATGGATCTGAAGCTAAACATTCTACATCGTATTGATTTGAAGCTGAATCTTGTGTTTTGCTTGTATTTGAAGCTAACTCGTTTGTTTCTCCTGCATTTGAAGCTATATCACTTATTTCGCAAGTATCTAATGCAAGTAATTTTTGTCGCACGGATTTGAAGCTAAACGCTCCACATCGCCTTGGTTTGAAGCTAAACCTTCCACATCGCATTGGTTTGAAGCTAAACCTTCTACATCGCATTGATTTGAAGCTAAATGATGTGTACCGCATGGATTTTGAAACTAACTCGTTTGATTCGTCTGCATTTGAAGCAATATCACTTATATCCCAAGTATCTGAAGCTAAATCATTTGTGCCGCATGGATTTGCAGCTAAAACTTCAACACTCTAATTGATTTCAATCTAATTCATGTGTATCGTATGGATTTTGCAGCTAACTCGTTTGTTTCTCCTGCATTTGCAGCTATATCACTTATATCCCAAGTGCTTGAAGCTAAATCATTTGTTTCGCATGGATTTGAAGCTAAACCTTCCACATCGCATTGATTTGAAGTTAAATCATGTGCTTCGCTTGGATTTTAAGCAAAACCTTCTACATCGCATTGATTTGAATCTAAATCATGTGTTCCACTTGGATTTGAAGCTAACATGTTTGTTTTGCATTTGATGCTATATCACTTATATCGCAAGTGTTTGAAGCAAAATCATTTGTTTCGCATGGATTTGAAACTAAACCTTCTACATCGCATTGATTTGAATCTAAATCATGTGTATCGCATGGTTTTTCAAGCTAACTTGATTGATTCGTCTGCATTTGAAGCTATATCACTTATATCGCAAGTATCTGAAGCTAAGTCATTTGTGTCGCATGGATTTGAAGCTAAACCTCCTACATAGCATTGATTTGTAGCTTAATTATGTGTTTTGCATGGATTTGAAGCTAACTCGTATGTTTTCCCTGCATTTGAATCTATATCACTTATATCGCAAGTATCTGAAGCTAAATTATTTGTGTCGCATGGATTTGAAGCTATACCTTCCACATAGCATTGATTTGAAGCTCAATCATGTGTTTTACATGGATTTGAAGCTAACTCGTTTGTTTCTCCTGCATTTGCAGCTATATCACTTATATCCCAAGTGCTTGAAGCTAAATCATTTGTTTCGCATGGATTTGAAGCTAAACCTTCCACATCGCATTGATTTGAAGTTAAATCATGTGCTTCGCTTGGATTTTGTAGCTAACTCGTTTGATTCGTCTGCATTTGAAGCTATATCACTTATATCGCAATTATCTGAAGCTAAATCATTTGTTTCACGTGGATTTGAAGCTGAAGCTTCTACATCGCATTTATTTGCAGCTAAATCATGTGTTTTGCATGGATTTGATGCTAACTCGTTTGTTTCGACTGCATTTGAATCTATATCACTTATATCCCAAGTGTTTGATGCTTAATCAATTGTTTCGCATGGATTTGAAGCTAAACTTTCTACATCGGATTGATTTGAAGCTCAACCATTTGTGTCGCATTGATTTGTTTCTAAACCTTCTACATAGCATTGATTTGGAGCTCAATCATTTGCTTTGCATGGATTTGAAGCTAACTCGATTGTTTCGACTGCAATTTGAAGCTATATCACTTATATCGCAATTATCTGATGCTAAATCATTTGTGTCGCATGGATCTGAAGATAAACCTTCTACATCGCATTGATTTGAAGCTAAATAATATGTTTCGTATGGAGTTGAAGCTACAACGTTTGTTTCGTCTGCATTTGAGGCTATATCACTTATATCGCAAGTATCTGAAGCTGATTCATGTGTTTTGCTTGGATTTGAAGCTAACTCGTTTGTTTCTCCTGCATTTGAAGCTATATCACTTATTTCGCAAGTATCTGATGCAAGCAATTTGTGTCGCACGGATTTGAAGCTAAACCCTCCACATCGCATTGGTTTGAAGCTAAACCTTCCACATCGCATTGGTTTGAAGCTAAACCTTCTACGTCGCATTGATTTGAAGCTAAATAATATGTTTCGTATGGATTTGAAGCTAACGTTCGTTTCGCCTGCATTTGATGCTATATCACTTATATCGCAAGTGTTTGAAGCTAAATCATTTGCTTCGCATGGATTTGAAGCTAAACCTTCTACATCGCATTGATTTGAAGCTAAATCATGTGTTTTGCATGGATTTGATGCTAACTCGTTTGTTTCGCCTGCATTTGAAGCTATATCAGTTATATCGCAAGTATCTGATGCTAAATCATGTGTTTCGCTTGGATTTGAAGCTAAACCATCTACATCGCATTGATTTGGAGCTAAATCATGTTTTTTTGCATGGATTTAATGCTAACTCGTTTGTTTCCCCTGCATTTGAAGCTATATCAGTTATATCGCAAGTAACTGATGCTAAATCATGTGTTTCGCTTGGATTTGAAGCTACACCATCAACATCGCATTGATTTGAAGCTAAATCATGTGTTTTGCATGTATTTGATGCTAACTCGTTTGATTCGTCTGCATTTGAAGCAATATCACTTATATCTCAAGTATCTGACGCTAAATCATGTGTTTCGCATGGATTTGGAGCTAACTCGTTTGTTTCGCAAGCAGTTGCAGCTAAATCGTGTATATCAAAAGTATTAGAAGCTGAACCATTTATATCGCATGGATTTGAAGCTAAGCCTTCTACTTCGAATTGATTTGAAGCTAAATCATGTGTTTCGCTTGGTTTTGGTGCTAACTCGTTTGTTCCGCACGCAGTTGAAGCTAAATCATGAATATCGCAAGTATTTGAATATAAACCATTCTTTTGGCATTGATTTGAAGCTAAGCCTTCTACATCGCATTTATTTGCAGCTAAATCATGTGTTTCGCATGGATTTTGTAGCTAACTCGTTTGTTTCTCTTGCATTTGAAGCTATATCACCTATATCGCAAGTATCTGAAGCTAAGTCATTTGTGCCGCATGGATTTGAAGCTAAAACTTCAACATCGCATTGATTTCAATCTAAATCATGTGTATCATATGGATTTTGAAGCTAACTCGTTTGTTTCTCCTGCATTTGAAGTTATATCACTTATATCGCAATTATATGAAGCTAAATCATTTGTGTCGCATGGATCTGAAGCTAAACCTTCTACATCACATTGATTTGAATCTGAATCATGTGTTTTGCTTGGATTTGAAGCTAACTCGTTTGTTTCTCCTGCATTTGAAGCTATATCACTAATTTCGCAAGTATCTGATGCAAGTAATTTGTGTCGAACGGATTTGAAGCTAAACCCTCTACATCGCATTGGTTTGAAGCTAAACCTTCCACATCGCATTGGTTTGAAGCTAAGTCGTTTGTTTCGTCTGAATTCGAAGGTATATCACTTATATCGCAAGTATCTGAACCTAAATCATATGTTTCGCATGGATTTGAAACTGAACCTTCTACATAGCCTTTATTTGCTGCTAAATCATGTGTTTCGCATGGATTTGAAGCTGAGCCTTCTATTTCGCATGGATTTAGAGCTAAATGATGTGTATCGCATGGATTTTGAAGCTAACTCGTTTGATTCGTCTGCATTTGAAACTGTATCAGTTATATCGCAAGTATCTGATGCTAAATCATTTGTGCCGCATGGATTTGAAGCTAAACCTTCTACATCGTATTGATTTGAAGCTAACTCATTTGTTTCGCATGGTTTAGAAACTAAAAATTCTACATCGCATGGATTTTGAAGCTATCTCGTTTTATTCGTCTGCATTTGAAGCTATATCACTGATATCTCAAGTGTTTGATGCTAAATCATTTGTTTCGCATGGATTTGTAGCTAAACCTTCTACATCGCATTGATTTGAAGCTAAATCATTTGTTTTGCATGGATTTGATGCTAACACGTTTGTTTCCCCTGCATTTGAAGCTATATCAGTTATATCGCAAGTATCTGATGCTAAAACATTTGTTTCGTATGGATTTGAAGCTAAGCCTTCTACTTCGCATGGATTTAAAGCTAAATGATGTGTACCGCATGGATATTGAAACTAACTCGATTGATTCGTCTGCATTTGAAGCAATATCAGTTATATCTCAAGTATCTGATGCTAAATCATTTGTTTCGCATGGATTTGAAGCTAAACCTTCTACATCGCATTGATTTGAAGCTAAATCATGTGTTTTGCATGGATTTCATGCTAACTCGGTGTTTCCCCTGCATTTGAAGCTTCTCAGTTATATCGCAAGTATCTGATGCTAAATGATTTGTTTAGCATGGATTTGAAGCTAAACCTTCTACATCGCATTGATTTGCAGCTGAATCATGTGTTTCGCATGGATTTGAAGCTAAGTCGTTTGTTCCGCATGCAGTTGAAGCTAAATCATGAATATCACAAGTATTTGAATATAAACCATTTGTTTGGCATTGATTTGAAGCTAAGCCTTCTACATCGCATTTATTTGCAGCTAAATGATGTGTACCGCATGGATATTGAAACTAACTCGTTTGATTCGTCTGCATTTGAAGCAATATCAGTTGTACTCAAGTATCTGATGGAAGCAATTTGTGTCGCACGGATTTGAAGCTAAACCCTCCACATCGCATTGGTTTGAAGCTAAACCTTCCACATCGCATTGATTTGAAGCTAAATCATTTGTTTTGCATGGATTTGATGCTAACTCGTTTGTTTCCCCTGCATTTGAAGCTATATCAGTTATATCGCAAGTATCTGATGCTAAAACATTTGTTGCGTATGGATTTGAAGCTAAGCCTTCTACTTCGCATGGATTTAAAGCTAAATGATGTGTACCGCATGGATATTGAAACTAACTCGATTGATTCGTCTGCATTTGAAACAATATCAGTTATATCTCAAGTATCTGATGCTAAATCATTTGTTTCGCATGGATTTGAAGCTAAACCTTCTACATCGCATTGATTTGAAGCTAAATCATGTGTTTTGCTTGGATTTCATGCTAACTCGGTGTTTCCCCAGCATTTGAAGCTTCTCAGTTATATCGCAAGTATCTGATGCTAAATGATTTGTTTAGCATGGATTTGAAGCTAAACCTTCTACATCGCATTGATTTGCAGCTGAATCATGTGTTTCGCATGGATTTGAAGCTAAGTCGTTTGTTCCGCATGCAGTTGAAGCTAAATCATGAATATCACAAGTATTTGAATATAAACCATTTGTTTGGCATTGATTTGAAGCTAAGCCTTCTACATCGCATTTATTTGCAGCTAAATGATGTGTACCGCATGGATATTGAAACTAACTCGTTTGATTCGTCTGCATTTGAAGCAATATCAGTTGTACTCAAGTATCTGATGGAAGCAATTTGTGTCGCACGGATTTGAAGCTAAACCCTCCACATCGCATTGGTTTGAAGCTAAACCTTCCACTTCGCATTGGTTTGAAGCTAAACCTTCTACATCGCCTTGATTTGCAGCTAAATCATGTGTTTCGCATGGATTTGAAGCTAAGACTTCTACTTCGCATGGATTTAAAGTTAAATGATGTGTATCGCATGGATTTTGAAGCTAACTAGTTTTATTCGTCTGCATTTAAAGCTATATCACTTATATCTCAAGTGTTTGCTGCTAAATCATTTGTTTCGCATGGATTTGTAGCTAAACCTTCTACATCGCATTGATTTGAAGCTAAATCATGTGTTTCGCATGGATTTGAAGCTACTCCGTTTGTTTCACCTGCATTTGAAGATATATCACTTATTTCGCAAGTATCTGATGCAAGTAATTTGTGTCGCACGGATTTGAAGCTAAACCCTCCACATCGCATTGGTTTGAAGCAAAACCTTCCACATCGCTTTGATTTGAAGCTAAACCTTCTACATCGCATTGATATGAAGCTATATAATATGTTTCGTATGGAGTTGTAGCTACAACGTTTGTTTCGTCTGCATTTGAAGCTATATCACTTATATCACAAGTGTTTGTAGCTAAATAATTTGTTTCGCATGGATTTGAAGCTAAACCTTCTACATCGCATTGATTTGAAGCTAAATCATGTGTTTCGCTTGGATTTAAAGCTATACCTTTTACATCGTTTTGATTTGAAGCTAAGTCATGTGTTTTGCATGGATTTGATGCTAACTCGTTTGATTCGACTGCATTTGAAGCTATATCAGTTATATCGCATGTATCTGATGCTAAATCATTTCTTTCGCATGGATTTGAAGCTAAGCCTTCTACATCGCATTGATTTCCAGCTAAATCATGTGTTTCGAATGGATTTGAAGCTAACTTGTTCGTTTCGCCTGCATTTGATGCTATATCACTTATATCGCAAGTGTTTGAAGCTAAATCATTTGTTTCGCATGGATTTGAAGCTAAACCTTCTACATCGCATTGATTTGAAGCTAAATAATATGTTTCGTATGGAGTTGAAGCTACGACGTTTGTTTCGTCTGCATTTGAGGCTATATCACTTATATCGCAAGTATCTGAAGCTGATTCATGTGTTTTGCTTGGATTTGAAGCTAACTCGTTTGTTTCTCCTGCATTTGAAGCTATATCACTTATTTCGCAAGTATCTGATGCAAGTAATTTGTGTCGCACGGATTTGAAGCTAAACCCTCCACATCGCATTGGTTTGAAGCAAAACCTTCCACATCGCTTTGATTTGAAGCTAAACCTTCTACATCGCATTGATATGAAGCTATATAATATGTTTCGTATGGAGTTGTAGCTACAACGTTTGTTTCGTCTGCATTTGAAGCTATATCACTTATATCACAAGTGTTTGTAGCTAAATAATTTGTTTCGCATGGATTTGAAGCTAAACCTTCTACATCGCATTGATTTGAAGCTAAATCATGTGTTTCGCATGGATTTGAAGCTACTCCGTTTGTTTCACCTGCATTTGAAGATATATCACTTATATCGCAAGTATCTGAACCTAAATCATTTGTTTCGCATGGATTTGAACCTAAGCCTTCTACTTCGCATTGATTTGAAGCTAAATCATGTGCATCGCATGGATTTTGAAGCTAACTCGTTTGATTCGTCTGCATTTGAAGCTATATCACTTATATCCCAAGTGTTTGATGCTAAACCATTTGTTTCGCATGGATTTGAAGCTAAACCTTCTACATCGCATTGATTTGAAGCTAAATCATGTGTTTTGCTTGGATTTGAAGCTAAACCTTCTACATCGCATTGATTCGAAGCTAAATCATGTGTTTTGCATGGATTTGATGCTAACTCGTTTGTTTCCTCTGCATTTGAAGCTATATCAGTTATATCGCATGTATCTGATGCTAAATCATTTCTTTCGCATGGATTTGAAGCTAAGCCTTCTACATCGCATTGATTTCCAGCTAAATCATGTGTTTCGAATGGATTTGAAGCTAACTTGTTCGTTTCGCCTGCATTTGATGCTATATCACTTATATCGCAAGTGTTTGAAGCTAAATCATTTGTTTCGCATGGATTTGAAGCTAAACCTTCTACATCGCATTGATTTGAAGCTAAATAATATGTTTCGTATGGAGTTGAAGCTACGACGTTTGTTTCGTCTGCATTTGAGGCTATATCACTTATATCGCAAGTATCTGAAGCTGATTCATGTGTTTTGCTTGGATTTGAAGCTAACTCGTTTGTTTCTCCTGCATTTGAAGCTATATCACTTATTTCGCAAGTATCTGATGCAAGTAATTTGTGTCGCACGGATTTGAAGCTAAACCCTCCACATCGCATTGGTTTGAAGCAAAACCTTCCACATCGCTTTGATTTGAAGCTAAACCTTCTACATCGCATTGATATGAAGCTATATAATATGTTTCGTATGGAGTTGTAGCTACAACGTTTGTTTCGTCTGCATTTGAAGCTATATCACTTATATCACAAGTGTTTGTAGCTAAATAATTTGTTTCGCATGGATTTGAAGCTAAACCTTCTACATCGCATTGATTTGAAGCTAAATCATGTGTTTCGCTTGGATTTAAAGCTATACCTTTTACATCGTTTTGATTTGAAGCTAAGTCATGTGTTTTGCATGGATTTGATGCTAACTCGTTTGATTCGACTGCATTTGAAGCTATATCACTTATATCCCAAGTGTTTGATGCTAAATCATTTGTTTCGCATGGATTTGAAGCTAAACCTTCTACATCGCATTGATTTGAAGCTATCTCATGTGATTCGCTTGGATTTGAAGCTAAACCTTCTACATCGCATTGATTTGCAGCTAAATCATGTGTTTTGCATAGATTTGATGCTAACTCGTTTGCTTCCCATGCATTTGAAGCTATATCAGCTATATCGCAAGTATCTGATGCTAAATCATGTGTTTCGCTTGGATTTGAAGCTAATCCTTCTACATCGCATTGATTTGAAGCTAAATCATGTGTTTTGCATGGATTTGATGCTAACTCGTTTGTTTCCCCTGCATTTGAAGCTATATCAGTTATATCGCAAGTATCTGATGCTAAAACATTTGTTTCGTATGGATTTGAAGCTAAGCCTTCTACTTCGCATGGATTTAAAGCTAAATGATGTGTACCGCATGGATTTTGAAACTAACTCGTTTGATTCGTCTGCATTTGAAGCAATATCAGTTATATCGCAAGTATCTGATGCTAAATCATTTGTTTTGCATGGATTTGAAACTAAGCCTTCTACATAGCATTGATTTGCAGCTAAATCATGTGTTTCGCATGGATTTGAAGCTAAGCCTTCAATTTCGCATGGATTTAGAGCTAAATGATGTGTATCGCATGGATTTTGATGCTAACTCGTTTGATTCGTCTGCATTTGAAGCTATATCAGTTATATCGCAAGTATCTGATGCTAAATCATTTGTTTCGCATGGATTCGAAGCTAAACCTTCTACATCGCATTGATTTGAAGCTAAATCGTGTGTTTTGCATGGATTTCATGCTAACTCGGTGTTTCCCCTGCATTTGAAGCTATATCAGTTATATCGCAAGTATCTGATGCTAAATGATTTGCTTAGCTTGGATTTGAAGCTAAACCTTCTACATCGCCATGATTTGCAGCTAAATCATGTGTTTCGCATGGATTTGAAGCTAACTCGTTCGTTTCGCCTGCATTTGTTGCTATATCACTTATATCGCAAGTGTTTGAAGCTAAATCATTTGTTTCGCATGGATTTGAAGCTAAACCTTCTACATCGTATCGATTTGAAGCTAAACCTTCCACATCGTATCGATTTGAAGCTAAATGATATGTATCGCATGGATTTTGAAGCTATCCCGTTTGATTCGTCTGCATATGCAGCTATATCACGTATATCACAAATGTTTGAAGCTAAATCGTTTGTTCCGCATGGATTTGAAGCTAAATCTTCTACATCGCATTGATTTGAAGCTAAACCTTCTACATCGCATTGATTTAAAGCTAAATCGTGTGTTTTGCATGGATTTCATGCTAACTCGGTGTTTCCCCTGCATTTGAAGCTATATCAGTTATATCGCAAGTATCAGATGCTAAATGATTTGCTTAGCTTGGATTTGAAGCTAAACCTTCTACATCGCCATGATTTGCAGCTAAATCATGTGTTTCGCATGGATTTGAAGCTAACTCGTTCGTTTCGCCTGCATTTGTTGCTATATCACTTATATCGCAAGTGTTTGAAGCTAAATCATTTGTTTCGCATGGATTTGAAGCTAAACCTTCTACATCGTATCGATTTGAAGCTAAATGATATGTATCGCATGGATTTTGAAGCTATCCCGCTTGATTCGTCTGCATATGCAGCTAGATCACTTATATCACAAGTGTTTGAAGCTAAATCGTTTGTTCCGCATGGATTTGAAGCTAAATCTTCTACATCGCATTGATTTGAAGCTAAATCATGTGTTTCGCTTGGATTTGAAGCTATACCTTCTACATCGCTTTGATTTGAAGCTAAATCATGTGTTCTACATGGATTTGATGCTAACTCGTTTGTTTCCCTTGCATTTGAAGCTATTTCAGTTATATCGCAAGTATCTGATGCTAATTCATGTGTTTTGGCTTGGATTTGAAGCTAAACCTTCTACATCGCATTGATTTGAAGCTAAATCATGTGTTTTGCATGGATTTCATGCTAACTCGGTGTTTCCCCTGCATTTGAAGCTATATCAGTTATATCGCAAGTATCTGATGCTAAATGATTTGTTTAGCATGGATTTGAAGCTAAACCTTCTACATCGCCTTGATTTGCAACTAAATCATTTGTTTCGCTTGGATTTGAAGCTAAACCTTCTACATCGCATTGATTCGAAGCTAAATCATGTGTTTTGCATGGATTTGATGCTAACTCGATTGTTTCCTCTGCATTTGAAGCTATATCAGTTATATCGCATGTATCTGATGCTAAATCATTTCTTTCTCATGGATTTGAAGCTAAGCCTTCTACATCGCATTGATTTCCAGCTAAATCATGTGTTTCGCATGGATTTGAAGCTAACATGTTCGTTTCGCCTGCATTTGATGCTATATCACTTATATCGCAAGTGTTTGAAGCTAAATCATTTGTTTCGAATGGATTTGAAGCTAAACCTTCTACATCGTATCGATTTGAAGCTAAATGATATGTATCGCATGGATTTTGAAGCTACCCATTTTGATTCGTCTGCATTTGCAGCTATATCACTTATATCACAAGTGCTTGAAGCTAAATCATTTGTTTCGTATGGATTTGAAGCTAAACCTTCTACATCGCATTGATTTGAAGCTAAATCATGTGTTTCGCTTGGATTTGAAGCTATACCTTCTACATCGCTTTGATTTGAAGCTAAATCATGTGTTTTGCATGGATTTGATGCTAACTCGTTTGTTTCCCCTGCATTTGAAGCTATTTGGCTTATATCGCAAGTGTTTGAAGCTAAATCATTTGTTTCGCATGGATTTGAAGCTAAACCTTCTACATCGTATCGATTTGAAGCTAAATGATATGTATCGCATGGATTTTGACGCTACCCCGTTTGATTCGTCTGCATTTGCAGCTATATCACTTATATCACAAGTGTTTGAAGCTAAATCATTTGTTTCGCATGGAGTTGATGCTAAACCTCCTACATCGCATTGAGTTGAAGCTAAATCATGTGTTTCGCTTGGATTTGAAGCTATACCTTCTACATCGCTATGATTTGAAGCTAAGTCATGTGTTTTGCATGGATTTGATGCTAACTCGCTTGTTTCCTCTGCATTTGAAGCTATATCAGTTATATCGCATGTATCTGATGCTAAATCATTTCTTTCTCATGGATTTGAAGCTAAGCCTTCTACATCGCATTGATTTGAAGCTATCTCATGTGATTCGCTTGGATTTGAAGCTAAACCTTCTACATCGCATTGATTTGAAGCTAAATCATGTGTTTCGCTTGGATATGAAGCTAACTCGTTTGTTTAGTCTGCATTTGAATCTAATCACTTATATAGCAAGTATGTGAAGCTAAATCATTTATGTCGCATGGACTTGAAGCTAAACCTTCCACATCGGATTGATTTGAAGCTAAATCGTGTGTTTCGCTTAGATATGAAGCTAACTCGTTTGTTTAGTCTGCATTTGAAGCTACATCACTTATATCGCAAGAATCTGAAGCAAAATCTTTTGTGTCGCATGGATATAAGCTAAACATTCTACATCGCATTGATTTGAAGCTAAATCACGTGTTTCGCTTGGATATGTAGCTAACTCGTTTGTTTAGTCGCATTTGAAGCTATATCACTTATATCGCAAGTATCTGATGCTGAATCATTTGTTTCGTATGGATTTGAAGCTAAATCGTGTGTTTCGCTCGGACATGAAGCTAACTCGTTTGGTTCGTCTGCATTTGATGCTATATCACTTATATCGCAAGTATTTGAAGCTAAATCACTTGTTTCGCATGGATTTGAAGCTAAACCTTCTACATCGCATTGATTTGAAGCTAAATCACGAGTTTCGCCCGACTTCGAAGCTAAACCTTCTACATCGCAGTGATTTGAAGCTAAATCATGTGATTCGCATAGATTTGAAGCTATCTCGACGTTTCGCCTGCATTTGTAACTATATCTCTTATATCGCAAGTATTTGAAGCTAAATCATTTGTTCCTCATGGATTTGAAGCTAAGCCTTCTACTTCGCATTGACTTGAAGCTAAATCATTTGTTTGGCATAGATTTGATGCTAACTTGTTTGTTTCGTCTGCATTTGAAGCTACATCACTTATATCGCAAGAATCAGAAGCAAAATCTTTTGTGTCGCATGGATTTGAAGCTAAACATTCTACATCGCATTGATTTGAAGCTAAATCATGTGTTTTGCTTGGATATGAAGCTAACTCGTTTGTTTAGTCGCATTTGCAGCTATATCACTTATATCGCAAGTATATGATGCTGAACCATTTTTTTTCGCATGGATTTGAAGCTAAACCTTCTACATTGCATTGATTTGAAGCTAAATCAAGAGTTTCGCATGGATTTGAAGCTAAACCTTCTACATCGGATTGATTTGAAGCTAAATCATGTGTTTCGCTTGGATATGAAGCTAACTCGTTTGTTTAGTTTGCATTTGAAGCCTCATAACTTATATCGCAAGAATCTGGAGCATAATCTTTTGTGTCGCATGGATTTGAAGCTAAACATTCTACATCGCATTGATTTGAAGCTAAATCATGTGTTTCGCTTGGATATGAAGCTAACTCGTTTGTTTAGTCTGCATTTGAAGCTATATCACTTATACCGCAAGTATGTGATGCTGAATCATTTGTTTCGCATGGATTTGAAGTTAAACCTTCTACATCGCATTGATTTGAAGCAAAATCATGTGTTTCGCTTGGATATGAAGCAAGCTCGTTTCATTAATCTGCATTTGAAGCTATATCACTCATATCGCAAGTATCTGAAGCTAAATCATTTGTGTCGCATGGATTTGAAACTAAACCTTCTACGTAGCATTGATTTGAATCTTAATCATGTGTTTTGCATGGATTTGAAGCTAACTCGTTTGTTTCAACTGCATTTGAAGCTATATCACTTATATCCCAAGTTTTTAAAGCTAAATCATTCGTTTCGGTTGGATTTGATGCTAAATCTTCTACATCGCACTGATTTGAAGCTAAATCATGATTTTCGCGTGAATTTGAAGCTAAACCTTCTACATCGCATTGATTTGAAGCTAAATCATGTGTTTCACTTGTATTTGAAGCTAACTCGTTTGTTTAGTCTGCATTTGAAGCTACATCACTTATATCGCAAGTATCTGAAGCTAAATCATTTGTGTCGCATGGATTTGAAGCTAAACATTCTACATCGCATTGATTTGAAGCTAAATCATGTGTTTTGCTTGGATATGAAGCTAACTCGTTTGTTTAGTCGCATTTGCAGCTATATCACTTATATCGCAAGTATATGATGCTGAACCATTTTTTTCGCATGGATTTGAAGCTAAACCTTCTACATCGCATTGATTTGAAGCTAAATCATGTGTTTCGCTTGGATTTCAAGGTAAACCATCTACATCGAATTGATTTGAAGCTAAATCATGTGTTTTGCATGGATTTGATGCTAACTCGTTTGTCTCCCCTGCATTTGAAGCTATATCAGTTATATCGCAAGTATTTGAAGCTAAATCATTTGTTCCGCATGGATTTGAAGCTAAGCCTTCTACTTCGCATTGACTTGAAGCTAAATCATTTGTTTCGCATAGATTTGAAGCTAACACGTTTGTTTCGTCTGCACTTGAAGCTATGTCACTCTTATCCCATGTGTTTGATGCTAAATCATTTGCTTCGCATGGATTTGAAGCTAAACCTTCTACATCGGATTGATTTGAAGCTAAATCATGTGTTTCGCTTAGATATGAAGCAAAGTCGTTTGTTTATTCTGCATTTGAAGCTACATCACTTATATCGACAGAATCAGAAGCAAAATCTTTTGTGTCGCATGGGTTTGAAGCTAAACATTCTACATCGCATTGATTTGAAGCTAAATCGTGTGTTTCGCTTAGATATGAAGCTAACTCGTTTGTTTAGTCTGCATTTGAAGCTACATCACTTATATCGCAAGAATCTGAAGCAAAATCTTATGTGTCGCATGGATATAAGCTAAACATTCTACATCGCATTGATTTGAAGCTAAATCACGTGTTTCGCTTGGATATGTAGCTAACTCGTTTGTTTAGTCGCATTTGAAGCTATATCACTTATATCGCAAGTATCTGATGCTGAATCATTTGTTTCGTATGGATTTGAAGCTAAATCGTGTGTTTCGCTCGGACATGAAGCTAACTCGTTTGGTTCGTCTGCATTTGATGCTATATCTCTTATATCGCAAGTATTTGAAGCTAAATCATTTGTTCCGCATGAATTTGAAGCTAAGCCTTCTACTTCGCATTGACTTGAAGCTAAATCATTTGTTTGGCATAGATTTGATGCTAACTTGTTTGTTTCGTCTGCATTTGAAGCTATATCACTCATATCCCAAGTGTTTGATGCTAAATCATTTGCTTCGCATGGATTTGAAGCTAAGCCTTCTACTTCGCATTGACTTGAAGCTAAATCATTTGTTTCGCATAGATTTGAAGCTATCACGTTTGTTTCGTCTGCACTTGAAGGTATGTCACTCTTATCCCATGTGTTTGATGCTAAATCATTTGCTTCGCATGGATTTGAAGCTAAACCTTCTACATCGGATCGATTTGAAGCTAAATCATGTGTTTCGCTTAGATATGAAGCAAACTCGTTTGTTTATTCTGCATTTGAAGCTACATCACTTATATCGCAAGAATCAGAAGCAAAATCTTTTGTGTCGCATGGATTTGAAGCTAAACATTCTACATCGCATTGATTTGAAGCTAAATCATGTGTTTTGCTTGGATATGAAGCTAACTCGTTTGTTTAGTTTGCATTTGAAGCCTCATCACTTATATCGCAAGAATCTGGAGCATAATCTTTTGTGTCGCATGGATTTGAAGCTAAACATTCTACATCGCATTGATTTGAAGCTAAATCATGTGTTTCGCTTGGATATGAAGCTAACTCGTTTGTTTAGTCTGCATTTGAAGCTATATCACTTATACCGCAAGTATGTGATGCTGAATCATTTGTTTCGCATGGATTTGAAGTTAAACCTTCTACATCGCATTGATTTGAAGCAAAATCATGTGTTTCGCTTGGATATGAAGCAAGCTCGTTTCTTTAATCTGCATTTGAAGCTATATCACTCATATCGCAAGTATCTGAAGCTAAATCATTTGTGTCGCATGGATTTGAAGCTAAACCTTCTACGTAGCATTGATTTGAATCTTAATCATGTGTTTTGCATGGATTTGAAGCTAACTCGTTTGTTTCAACTGCATTTGAAGCTATATCACTTATATCCCAAGTTTTTAAAGCTAAATCATTCGTTTCGGTTGGATTTGATGTAAATCTTCTACATCGCACTCATTTGAAGCTAAATCATGATTTTCGCGTGCATTTGAAGCTAAACCTTCTACATCGCATTGATTTGAAGCTAAATCATGTGTTTCACTTGTATTTGAAGCTAACTCGTTTGTTTAGTCTGCATTTGAAGCTACATCACTTATATCGCAAGAATCTGAAGCAAAATCATTTGTGTCGCATGGATTTGAAGCTAAACATTCTACATCGCATTGATTTGCTGCAAAATCATGTGCTTCGCTTGGATTTGAAGGTAAACATTCTACATCGCATTGATTTGAAGCTAAATAATATGTTCGGCTTGGATTTGAATCTATCTCGTTTGGTTGGTCTGCATTTGAAGCTGTATCACTTATATCGCAAGTATTTGAAGCTAAATCACGAGTTTCGCATGAAGCTAAACCTTCTACATCGGATTGATTTGAAGCTAAATCATGTGTTTCGCTTGGATTTCAAGGTAAACCATCTACATCGAATTGATTTGAAGCTAAATCATGTGTTTTGCATGGATTTGATGCTAACTTGTTTGTTTAGTCAGCATTTGAAGCTACATCACTTATATCGCAAGAATCTGAAGCAAAATCTTTTGTGTCGCATGGATTTGAAGCTAAACATTCTACATCGCATTGATTTGAAGCTAAATCATGTGTTTCGCTTGGATATGAAGTTAACTCGTTTGTTTAGTCTGCATTTGAAGCTATAACACTTATATCGCAAGTATCTGATGCTGAATCATTTGTTTCGCATGGATTTGAAGCTAAACCTTCTACATCGCATTGATTTGAAGCTAAATCATGTGTTTCGCTCGGACATGAAGCTAACTCGTTTGCTTAGACTGCATTTGAAGCTACATCACTTATATCGCAAGAATCTGAAGCAAAATCTTTTGTGTCGCATGGATTTGAAGCTAAACATTCTACATCGCATTGATTTGAAGCTAAATCATGTGTTTCGCTCGGACGTGAAGCTAACTCGTTTGTTAAGTCTGCATTTGAAGCTATATCACTTATATCGCAAGTATCTGAAGCTGAATCATTTGTGTAGCATGGATTTGAAGCTAAACCTTCTACGCAGCATTGATTTGAAGCTTAATCGTGTGTTTTGCATGAATTTGAAGCTGACTCGTTTGATTCCCCTGCATTTGAAGCTATATCACTTGTATCGCAAGCATCTGAAGCTAAATCATTAGTTTCGCATGGATTTGAAGCTAAACCTTCTACGTAGCATTGATTTGAATCTTAATCATGTGTTTCGCATAGATTTGAAGCTAAGCCTTATACTTCGCATCGAATTGAAGCTAAATGATGTGTACCGCATGGATTTTGAAAGTAACTCGTTTGATTCGTCTGCATTTGAAGCAATATCAGTTATATCTCAAGTATCTGATGCTAAATCATTTGTTTCGCATGGATTTGTAGCTAAACCTTCTACATCGCATTGATTTGGAGCTAAATCGTGTGTTTCGCATGGATTTGAAGCTAAACCTTCTACATCGCATTGATTTGAAGCTATATCATGTGTTTCGCTTGGATATGAAGCTAACTTGTTTGTTTAGTCTGCAGTTGAAGCTACATCACTTATATCGCAAGAATCTGAAGCAAAATCATTTGTGTAGCATGGATTTGAAGCTAAACATTCTACATCGCATTGATTTGAAGCAAAATCATGTGTTTCGCTTGGATATGAAGCTAACTCGTTTGGTTCGTCTGCATTTGAAGCTATATCACTTATATATCAAGTATTTGAAGCTAAATCATTTGCTTCGCATGGATTTGAAGCTAAACCTTCTATATCGGATTGATTTGAAACTAAATCATGTGTTTCGCTTGGATATGAAGCTAACTCGTTTGTTTAGTCTGCAGTTGAAGCTACATCACTTATATCGCAAGAATCTGAAGCAAAATCATTTGTGTAGCACGGATTTGAAGCTAAACATTCTACATCGCATTGATTGGAAGCTAAATCACGTGTTTCGCTTGGATATGAAGCTAACTCGTTTGTTTAGTCGCATTTGAAGCTATATCACTTATATCGCAAGTATCTGATGCTGAATCATTTGTTTCGTATGGATTTGAAGCTAAATCGTGTGTTTCGCTCGGACATGAAGCTAACTCGTTTGTTTAGTCTCTTTTTGAAGCTATATCACTTATATCGCAAGTATCTGATGCTAAATCATTTGTTTCGCATGGATTTGTAGGTAATCTTTCTACATCGCATTGATTTGAAGCTAAATCATGTGTTTCGCTTGGATTTGAAGCTAACTCGTTTGTTTAGTCTGCATTTCAAGCTATATCACTTATATCGCAAGTATCTGAAGCTGAATCATTTGTGTAGCATGGATTTGAAGCTAAACCATCTACATCGCATTCATTTGCAGCTAAATCATGTTTCGCATAGATTTGAAGCTAAGCCTTATACTTCGCATCGATTTGAAGCTAAATGATGTGAATCGCGTGCGTTTTGACGCCAACTCGTTTGGTTCGTCTGCATTTGATGCTATATCACTTATATCGCAAGTATTTGAAGTTAAATCATTTGTTTCGCATGGATTTGAAGCTAAACCTTCTACATCGGATTGATTTGAAGCTAAATCATGTGTTTCGCTTAGATATGAAGCAAACTCGTTTGTTTATTCTGCATTTGAATCTACATCACTTATATCGCAAGAATCAGAAGCAAAATCTTTTGTGTCGCATGGATTTGAAGCTAAACATTCTACATCGCATTGATTTGAAGCTAAATCACGTGTTTTGCTTGGATATGAAGCTAACTCGTTTGTTTAGTCGCATTTGCAGCTATATCACTTATATCGCAAGTATCTGATGCTAAATGATTTGTTTAGCATGGATTTGAAGCTAAACCTTCCACATCGCCTTGATTTGCAGCTAAATCATGTGTTTCGCATGGATTTGAAGCTAAGCCTTCTACTTCGCATGGATTTAAAGTTAAATGATGTGTATCGCATGGATTTTGAAGCTAACTCGTTTTATTCGTCTGCATTTAAAGCTATATCACTTATATCTCAAGTGTTTGATGCTAAATCAATTGTTTCGCATGGATTTGTAGCTAAACCTTCTACATCGCATTGATTTGAAGCTAAATCATGTGTTTCGCTTGGATTTCAAGGTAAACCATCTACATCGAATTGATTTGAAGCTAAATCATGTGTTTTGCATGGATTTGATGCTAACTTGTTTGTTTAGTCAGCATTTGAAGCTACATCACTTATATCGCAAGAATCTGAAGCAAAATCTTTTGTGTCGCATGGATTTGAAGCTAAACATTCTACATCGCATTGATTTGAAGCTAAATCATGTGTTTCGCTTGGATATGAAATTAACTCGTTTGTTTAGTCTGCATTTGAAGCTATAACACTTATATCGCAAGTATCTGATGCTGAATCATTTGTTTCGCATGGATTTGAAGCTAAACCTTCTACATCGCATTGATTTGAAGCTAAATCATGTGTTTCGCTCGGACATGAAGCTAACTCGTTTGCTTAGACTGCATTTGAAGCTACATCACTTATATCGCAAGAATCTGAAGCAAAATCTTTTGTGTCGCATGGATTTGAAGCTAAACATTCTACATCGCATTGATTTGAAGCTAAATCATGTGTTTCGCTCGGACATGAAGCTAACTCGTTTGTTAAGTCTGCATTTGAAGCTATATCACTTATATCGCAAGTATCTGAAGCTGAATCATTTGTGTAGCATGGATTTGAAGCTAAACCTTCTACGCAGCATTGATTTGAAGCTTAATCATGTGTTTTGCATGAATTTGAAGCTAACTCGTTTGATTCCCCTGCATTTGAAGCTATATCACTTGTATCGCAAGCATCTGAAGCTAAATCATTAGTTTCGCATGGATTTGAAGCTAAACCTTCTACATGGCATTGATTTGCAGCTAAATCATGTGTTTCGCATAGATTTGAAGCTAAGCCTTATACTTCGCATCGAATTGAAGCTAAATGATGTGTACCGCATGGATTTTGAAAGTAACTCGTTTGATTCGTCTGCATTTGAAGCAATATCAGTTATATCTCAAGTATCTGATGCTAAATCATTTGTTTCGCATGGATTTGTAGCTAAACCTTCTACATCGCATTGATTTGGAGCTAAATCGTGTGTTTCGCATGGATTTGAAGCTAAACCTTCTACGTCGCATTGATTTGAAGCTAAATCATGTGTTTCGCTTGGATATGAAGCTAACTTGTTTGTTTAGTCTGCAGTTGAAGCTACATCACTTATATCGCAAGAATCTGAAGCAAAATCATTTGTGTAGCATGGATTTGAAGCTAAACATTCTACATCGCATTGATTTGAAGCAAAATCATGTGTTTCGCTTGGATATGAAGCTAACTCGTTTGGTTCGTCTGCATTTGAAGCTATATCACTTATATATCAAGTATTTGAAGCTAAATCATTTGCTTCGCATGGATTTGAAGCTAAACCTTCTATATCGGATTGATTTGAAACTAAATCATGTGTTTCGCTTGGATATGAAGCTAACTCGTTTGTTTAGTCTGCAGTTGAAGCTACATCACTTATATCGCAAGAATCTGAAGCAAAATCATTTGTGTAGCACGGATTTGAAGCTAAACATTCTACATCGCATTGATTGGAAGCTAAATCACGTGTTTCGCTTGGATATGAAGCTAACTCGTTTGTTTAGTCTGCAGTTGAAGCTACATCACTTATATCGCAAGAATCTGAAGCAAAATCATTTGTGTAGCACGGATTTGAAGCTAAACATTCTACATCGCATTGATTTGCAGCTGAATCATGTGTTTCGCATGGACTTGAAACTAACTCGTTTGTTTCGCATGCAGCTGAAGCTATATCACCTATATACCAAGTGTTTGAATCTCAATCATTTGTGTTGCATGGATTTGAAGCTAAACCTTCTACATTGCATTGATTTGAAGCTAAATCACGAGTTTCGCATGGATTTGAAGCTAAACCTTCTACATCGGAATGATTTGAAGCTAAATCATGTGATTCGCTTGGATATGAAGCTAACTCGTTTGTTTAGTCAGCATTTGAAGCTAATCACTTATATCGCAAGAATCTGAAACTAAATCATTTGTGTAGCATGGATTTGAAGCTAAACCTTCTACATCGCATTGATTTGCAGCTAAATCATGTGTTTCGCATAGATTTGAAGCTAAGCCTTATACTTCGCATCGATTTGAAGCTAAATGATGTGTATCGCATGCGTTTTGAAGCCAACTCGTTTGGTTCGTCTGCATTTGAAGCTATATCACTTATATCGCAAGTATTTGAAGCTAAATCATTTGTTTCGCATGGATTTGAAGCTAAACCTTCTACATTGCATTGATTTGAAGCTAAATCACGAGTTTCGCCCGAATTCGAAGCTAAACCTTCTACATCGCATTGATTTGAAGCTAAATCACGAGTATCGCCCGAATTCGAAGCTAAACCTTCTACATCGCATTGATTTAAAGCTAAATCATGTGTTTCGCTTGTATTTGAAGCTAACTCGTTTGTTTCGTCTGCATTTGAAGCTATATCACTTATATCGCAAGTATCTGATGCTAAATCATTTGTTTCGCATGGATTTGAAGCTAAACATTCTACATCGCATTGATTTGAAGCTAAATCATGTGTTTTGCTTGGATATGAAGCTAACTCGTTTGTTTAGACGCATTTGCAGCTATATCACTTATATCGCAAGTATATGATGCTGAACCATTTTTTTCGCATCGATTTGAAGCTAAACCTTCTACATTGCATTGATTTGAAGCTAAATCAAGAGGTTTGCATGGATTTGAAACTAAACCTTCTACATAGCATTGATTTGAAGCTAAATCATGTGTTTCGCTTGGATATGAAGCTAACTCGTTTGTTTAATCTGCATTTGAAGCTAATCACTTATATCGCAAGAATCTGAAACTAAATCATTTGTGTTGCATGGATTTGAAGCTAAACCTTCTACATAGCATTGATTTGAAGCTTCATCATGTGTTTTGCATGGATTTGAAGCAAACTGGTTTGTTTCGACTGCACTTGGAGCTATATCACTTATATCCCAAGTGTTTGAAGCTAAATCATTTGTGTCGCATGGATTTGAAGCTAAACCTTCTACATAGCATTGATTTGAAGCTTCATCATGTGTTTTGCATGGATTTGAAGCTAACTGGTTTGTTTCGACTGCACTTGAAGCTAATCACTTATATCGCAAGAATCTGAAACTAAATCATTTGTGTCGCATGGATTTGAAGCTAAACCTTCTACATAGCATTGATTTGAAGCTTCATCATGTGTTTCGCATGGATTTGAAGCTAACTCGTTCGTTTCGCCTGCATTTCATGCTATATCACATATATCCCAAGTGTTTGATGCTAAATCATTTGTTTCGCGTGGATTTGAAGCTAAACCTTCTACATCGCATTGATTTCAAGCTAAATCATGTGTTTCGCTTGAATTTGAAACTAAACATTCTACATCGCATTGATATGAAGCTAAATCATATGTTTCGCTTGTATTTGAAGCTAACTCGTTTGTTTCGTCTGCATTTGAAGCTATATCACTTATATCGCAAGTATCTGATGCTAAATCATTTGTTTCGCATGGATTTGAAACTAAACCTTCTACATAGCATTGATTCGAAGCTTAATCATGTGTTTTGCATGGATTTGAAGCTGACTCGTTTGTTTCGACTGCATTTGAAGCTATATCACTTTTATCGCAAAGTATTTGAAGCTAAATAATTTGTATCCCATGGATTAGAAGCTAAACCTTCTCCATCGCATTGATTTGCAGCTGAATCATGTGTTTCGCATGGACTTGAAACTAACTCGTTTGTTTCGCATGCAGCTGAAGCTATATCACTTATATCCCAAGTGTTTGAAGCTAAGTCATTTGTGTCGCATGGATTTGAAACTAAACCTACTACATAGCATTGATTTGAAGCTTAATCATGTGTTTTACATGGATTTGAAGCTAACTCGTTTGTTTCGACTGCATTTGAAGCTATATCACTTATATCCCAATTGTTTGAAGCTAAATCATTTGTCTCGCATCGATTTGAAGCTAAATCATGTGTTTCGCTTGGATATGAAGCAAACTCGTTTGTTTAATCTGCATTTGAAGCTATATCACTCATATCGCAAGTATCTGAAGCTAAATCATTTGTGTCGCATAGATTTGAAACTTAACCTTCTACATCGCATTGATTAGGAAACTAAATCATGTGTTTCGCTCGGACATGAAGCTAACTCGTTTGTTTAGTCTGTTTTTGAAGCTATATCACTTATATCGCAAGTATCTGATGCTAAATCATTTGTTTCGCATGGATTTGTAGGTAATCTTTCTACATCGCATTGATTTGAAGCTAAATCATGTGTTTCGCTTGGATTTGGAGCTAACTCGTTTGTTTCGTCTGCATTTGAAGCTATATAACTTATATTCCAAGTGTTTGAAGCTAAATCATTTGTTTCGCATGGATTTGAAGCTAAACCTTCTACATCGCATTGATTCCCAGCTAAATCATGTGTTTCGCATAGATTTGAAGCTAAGCCTTATACTTCGCATCGATTTGAAGATAAATGATGTGTATCGCATGCGTTTTGAAGCTAACTCGTTTGGTTCGTCTGCATTTGAAGCTATATCACTTTTATCGCAAGTATTTGAAGCTAAATAATTTGTATCCCATGGATTAGAAGCTAAACCTTCTCCATCGCATTGATTTGCAGCTGAATCATGTGTTTCGCATGGACTTGAAACTAACTCGTTTGTTTCGCATGCAGCTGAAGCTATATCACTTATATCCCAAGTGTTTGAATCTCAATCATTTGTGTCGCATGGATTTGAAGCTAAACCTTCTACATCGCATAGATTTGAAGCTAAATCATGTGTATCGCTTGGATATGAAGCTAACTCATTTGTTTAATCTGCATTTGAAGCTATATCGCTCATATCGCAAGTATCTCAAGCTAAATCATTTGTGTCGCATGGATTTGAAACTAAACCTTCTACATAGCATTGATTTGAAGCTTAATCATGTGTTTTACATGGATTTGAAGCTAACTCGTTTGTTTAGTCTGCATTTGAAGCTATATCACTTATATCCCAATTGTTTGAAGCTAAATCATTTGTTTCGCATCGATTTGAAGCTAAATCATGTGTTTCGCTTGAATTTGAAGCTAAACCTTCTACATCGCATTGATTTGAAGTTAAATCATGTGTTTCGCTTGTATTTGAAGTTAACTCGTTTGTTTCGTCTGCATTTGAAGCTATATCACATATATCGCAAGTATCTGAAGCTAAATCATTTGTATCCCATGGATTAGAAGCTAAACCTTCTCCATCGAATTGATTTGCAGCTGAATCATGTGTTTCGCATGGATTAGAAGCTAAACCTTCTACATGGCATTGATTTGCATCTAAGTCACGTGTTTCGCATGGATTTGAAGCTAAGCCTTCTATTTCGCATGGATTTAGAGCTAAATGATGTGTATCGCATGGATTTTGAAGGTAACTCGTTTGATTCGTCTGCATTTGAAGCTATATCACTTATATCTCAAGTGTTTGAAGCTAAATCATTTGTTTCGCATGGATTTGAAGCTAAACCTTCTACATCGCATTGATTTGAATCTTAATCATGTGTTTTGCATGGATTTGAAGCTAACTCGTTTGTTTCGACTGCATTTGAAGCTATATCACTTATATCCCAAGTGTCTGATGCTAAATCATTTGTGTCGCATGGATTTGAAACTAAACCTTCTACATAGCATTGATTTGAAGCTTAATCATGTGTTTCGCATGGATTAGAAGCTAAACCTTCTACATGGCATTGATTTGCAGCTAAGTCACGTGTTTCGCATGGATTTGAAGCTAAGCCTTCTATTTCGCATGGATTTAGAGCTAAATGATGTGTATCGCATGGATTTTGAAGGTAACTCGTTTGATTCGTCTGCATTTGAAGCTATATCACTTATATCTCAAGTGTTTGAAGCTAAATCATTTGTTTCGCATGGATTTGAAACTAAACCTTCTACATCGCATTGATTTGAAGCTAAATTATGTGTTTCACTTGGATATGAATCTAACTCGTTTGTTTAATTTGCTTTTGAAGCTATATCACTTATATCGCAAGTATCTGAAACTGAATCATTTGTTTCGCATTGATTTGAAGCTAAACCTTCAACATCGCATTGATTTCCAGCTAAATCATGTGTATCGCATGGATTTTGAAGCTAACTCGTTTGTTTCTCCTGCATTGGAAGCTTTGTCACCTGTATCGCATGTATCTGATGCTAAATCATTTGTGTCGCATGGATTTGAAGCTAAACCATCTACATGGCATTGATTTGAAGCAAAATCGTGTGTCCCGCAAGGATTTGAAGCTAACTCGTTTGTTTCGCATGCACTTGAAGCCATATCACCTAAATCCGAAGTGTTTGAAGCTAAATCATTTGTTTCGCATGGATTTGAAGCAAAACCTTCTACAGCGCATTGATATTAAGCTAAATCATGGGTTTCGCTTGGATTTGAAGCTAAACCTTCTACATCGCATTGATTTGAAGCTAAAACATGTGTGTCGCACGGATTTTGAAGCTAAATCGTTTGCTTCGTCTGCATTTGTATCTATATCCCTTATATCCCATGTGTTTGATGCTAAATCATTTGTTTCGCATGGATTTGAAGCTAAACCTTCTACAGCGCATTGATATGAAGCTAAATCATGTGTTTCGCTTGGATTTGAAGCTAAACCTTCTATATCGCATTGATTTGAAGCTAAAACATGTGCATCGCACGGATTTTGAAGCTAAATCGTTTGTTTCGTCTGCCTTTGAAGCTATATCACTTATATCCCATGTGTTTGATGCTAAATCATTTGTTTCCCATGGATTTGATGCTAAACCTTCTACAGCGCATTGATTTGAAGCTAAATCATGAGTTTGGCATGGATTTGAAGCTAAACCTTCTACATAGCATTGATTTGAAGCTAAATCATGTGTTTCGCTTGAATTTGAAGCTAACTCGTTTGTTTAGTCTGCATTTGAAGCTATATCACTCATATCCCAAGTGTTAGATGCTAAATCAATTGTTTCGCATGGATTTGAAGCTAAACCTTTTACATCGGATTGATTTGAAGCTTAATCATGTGTTTCGCATGGATACGAAGCTAACTCGTTTGTTTAGTCTGCATTTGAAGCTATATCACTCATATCCCAAGTGTTAGATGCTAAATCAATTGTTTCGCATGGATTTGAAGCTAAACCTTTTACATCGTATTGATTTTAAGCTAAATCATTTGTTTCGCATGGATTTGAATCTAAGCCTTCTATTTCGCATGGATTTAAAGCTAAATGATGTGTATCGCATGGATTTTGAAGCTAACTCGTTTGATTCGTCTGCATTTGAAGCTATATCACTTATATCCCAAGAGTTTGAAGCTAAATCATTTGTTTCGCATGGATTTGAAGCTAAACCTAATACATCACATTGATTTTCAGCTAAATCATGTGTTTCGCATGGATTTGAAGCTAAACCGTCTACGTCGCATTGATTTGAAACTAAATCATGTTTTTTACTTGGATTTGTTGCTAACTCGTTTGTTTCTCCTTGCATTTGAAGCTATATCACTTATATCGCAAGTATCTGAACCTAAATCATGTGTTTCTCATGGATTTGAAGCTAACTCGTTCGTTTCGCCTGCATTTGATGCTATATCACTTATATCCGAAGAGTTTGAAGCTAAATCATTTGTTTCGCATGGATTTGAAGCTAAACCTTCTACATCACATTGATTTTCAGCTAAATCATGTGATTCGCTTGGATTTGAAGCTAAACCTTCTACATCGCATTGATTTGCAGCTAAATCATGTGTTTACATGGATTTCATGCTAACTCGTTTGTTTCCCCTGCATTTGAAGCTATATCAGTTATATCGCAAGTATCTGATGCTAAAACATTTGTTTCGTATGGATTTGAAGCTAAGCCTTCTACCTCGCATGGATTTAAAGCTAAATGATGTGTACCGCATGGATTTTTAAACTAACTCGTTTGATTCGTCTGCATTTGAAGCAATATCAGTTATATCTCAAGTATCTGATGCTAAATCATTTGTTTCGTATGGATTTGAAGCTAAACCTTCTACGTGGCATTGATTTGAAGCTTAATCATGTGTTTTGCATGGATTTGAAGCTAACTCGTTTGTTTCTCCTGCATTTCAAACTATATTAATTATATCGCAAGTATCTGATGCTAAATCATTTGTTTCGCATGGATTTGAAGCTAAACCTTCTACATCGCCTTGATTTGCAGCTAAATCATGTGTTTCTCATGGATTTGAAGCTAACTCGTTCGTTTCGCCTGCATTTGATGCTATATCACTTATATCGCAAGTGTTTGAAGCTAAATCATTCGTTTCCCTTGGATTTGAAGCTATACCTTCTACATCGCTTTGATTTGAAGCTAAATCATGTGTTCTGCATGGATTTGATGCTAACTCGTTTGTTTCTCCTGCATTTGAAGCTATTTCAGTTATATCGCAAGTATCTGAAGCTAAATCATTTGTGTCGCATGGATTTGAAGCTATACCTTCTACATCGCATTGATTTAAAGCTACCTCGTTTGTTTCGCCTTCACTTGAAGATATTTTATGCATATCGCAAGTATTTGAAGATATCCCATTTATTTCTCATGGATTTGAAGCTAAGCCTTCTACTTCGAATTGATTTCAAGCAAAATCATGTGTTTTGCATGGATTTGATGCTAACTCGTTCATTTCGCCTGCATTTGATGCTATAACACTTATATCGCAAGTATCTGAAGCTAAATCATTTGTTTCGCATGGATTTGAAGCTAAAACTTCTACATCGCAAGTATCTGAAGCAAAATCATTTGTTTCGCATGGATTTGAAGCTAAACCTTCTAGATCGCATTGATTTGAAGCTAAATCATGTGTTTCGCTTGGATTTGAAGCTATACCTTCTACATCGCTTTGATTTGAAGCTAAATCATATGTTCTGCACGGATTTGATGCAAACTCGTTTGTTTCCTCTGCATTTGAAGCTATTTCAGTTATATCGCAAGTATCTGAAGCTAAATCATTTGTTTCGCATGGATTTGAAGCTATACCTTCTACATCGCTTTGATTTGAAGCTAAATCATGTGTTCTGCATGGATTTGATGCTAACTCGTTTGTTTCTCCTGCATTTGAAGCTATTTCAGTTATATCGCAAGTATCTGATGCTAAATCATGTGTTTCGCTTGGATTTGAAGCTAAACCTTCTACATCGTATTGATTTGAAGCTAAATCATGTGTTTTGCATGGATTTGATGCTAACTCGTTTGATTCGTCTGCATTTGAAGCTATATCCCTTATATCCCAAGTGTTTGATGCTAAATCATTTGTTTCGCATGGATTTGAAGCTAAACCTCCTACATCGCATTGATTCGAAGCTAAATCATGTGTTTGGCTTGGATTTGAAGCTAAACCTTCTACATCGTATTGATTTTAAGCTAAATCATTTGTTTCGCATGGATTTGAAGCTAAACCTTCTACATCACATTGATTTTCAGCTAAATCATGTGTTTCGCATGGATTTGAAGCTAAACCGTCTACGTCGCATTGATTTGAAACTAAATCATGTTTTTTACTTGGATTTGTTGCTAACTCGTTTGTTTCTCCTTGCATTTGAAGCTATATCACTTATATCGCAAGTATCTGAACCTAAATCATGTGTTTCTCATGGATTTGAAGCTAACTCGTTCGTTTCGCCTGCATTTGATGCTATATCACTTGTATCCCAAGAGTTTGAAGCTAAATCATTTGTTTCGCATGGATTTGAAGCTAAACCTTCTACATCACATTGATTTGAAGCTAAATCATGTGTTTACATGGATTTCATGCTAACTCGTTTGTTTCCCCTGCATTTGAAGCTATATCAGTTTTATCGCAAGTATCTGATGCTAAAACATTTGTTTCGTATGGATTTGAAGCTAAGCCTTCTACTTCGCATGGATTTAAAGCTAAATGATGTGTACCGCATGGATTTTGAAACTAACTCGTTTGATTCGTCTGCATTTGATGCAATATCAGTTATATCTCAAGTATCTGATGCTAAATCATTTGTTTCGTATGGATTTGAAACTAAACCTTCCACGTGGCATTGATTTGAAGCTTAATCATGTGTTTTGCATGGATTTGAAGCTAACTCGTTTGTTTCTCCTGCATTTCAAACTATATTAATTATATCGTAAGTATCTGAAGCTAAATCATTTGTGTCGCATGGATTTGAAGCTAAACCTTCTACATCGCATTGATTTAAAGCTACCTCGTTTGTTTCGCCTTCACTTGAAGATATTTTATTCATATCGCAAGTATTTGAAGATATCCCATTTATTTCTCATGGATTTGAAGCTAAGCCTTCTACTTCGAATTGATTTCAAGCAAAATCATGTGTTTTGCATGGATTTGATGCTAACTCGTTCATTTCGCCTGCATTTGATGCTATAACACTTATATCGCAAGTATCTGAAGCTAAATCATTTGTTTCGCATGGATTTGAAGCTAAACCTTCTACATCGTATTGATTTGAAGCTAACTCATTTGTTTCGCTTGGATTAGAAGCTAAACATTCTACATCGTATGGATTTGAAGCTAAACCTTCTACGTCGCATTGATTTGAAGCTATATAATATGTATCGTATGGAGTTGAAGCTACAACGTTTGTTTCGTCTGCATTTGAAGCTATATCACTTATATCACAAGTGTTTGAAGCTAAATCATTTGTTTCGCATGGATTTGAAGCTAAAGCTTCTACATCGCAAGTATCTGAAGCAAAATCATTTGTTTCGCATGGATTTGAAGCTAAACCTTCTACATCGCATTGATTTGAAGCTAAATGATGTGTTATGCATGGATTCCATGCTAACTCGGTGTTTTCCCTGCATTTGAAGCTATATCAGTTATATCGCAAGTATCTGATGCTAAATCATTTGTTTCTCATGGATTTGAAGCTAAACCTTCTACATCGCCTTGATTTGCAGCTAAATCATGTGTTTCTCATGGATTTGAAGCTAACTCGTTCGTTTCGCCTGCATTTGATGCTATATCACTTATATCGCAAGTGTTTGAAGCTAAATCATTCGTTTCCCTTGGAGTTGAAGTTATACCTTCTACATCGCTTTGATTTGAAGCTAAATCATGTGTTCTGCATGGATTTGATGCTAACTCGTTTGTTTCTCCTGCATTTGATGCTATTTCAGTTATATCGCAAGTATCTGATGCTAAATCATGTGTTTCGCTTGGATTTGAAGCTGAACCTTCTACATCGTATTGATTTGAAGCTAAATCATGTGTTTTGCATGGATTTGATGCTAACTCGTTTGATTCGTCTGCATTTGAAGCTATATCACTTATATCCCAAGTGTTTGATGCTAAATCATTTGTTTCGCATGGATTTGAAGCTAAACCTCCTACATCGCATTGATTCGAAGCTAAATCATGTGTTTCGCTTGGATTTGAAGCTGAACCTTCTACATCGTATCGATTTGAAGCTAAATGATATGTATCGCATGGATTTTGAAGCTATCCCGTTTGATTCGTCTGCATTTGCAGCTATATCACTTATACCACAAATGTTTGAAGCTAAATCATTTGTTTCGCATGGATTTGATGCTAACTCGTTTGTTTCCCCTGCATTTGAAGCTATATCAGTTATATCGCAAGTATCTGATGCTAAATCATTTGTTTCGCATGGATTTGAAGCTAAACCTTCTACATCGCATTGATTTAAGGTAAATCATGTGTTTTGCATGGATTTCATGCTAACTCGTTTGTTTCGCCTGCATTTGATGCTATATCACTTATATCGCAAGTGTTTGAAGCTAAATCATTTGTTTCGCATGGATTTGAAGCCTAACCTTCTACATCGCATTGATTTGAAGCTTAATCATGTGTTTTGCATGGATTTGAAGCAGAATCCTCCTACATCGTATTAATTTGAAGCTAAATCATTTGTTTCGCATGGATTTGAAGCTAAAACTTCTACATCGTATTGATTTGAAGCTAAACCTTCTATATCGTATTGATTTGAAGCTAAGTCGTTTGTTTCTTCTGAATTCGAAGCTATATCACTTATATCGAAAGTATCTGAACCTAAATCATATGTTTCGCATGGATTTGAAGCTAAACTTTCTACATCGCATTGATTTGAAACTAAATCATGTTTTTGCTTGGATTTGTTGCTAACTCGTTTGTTTCTCCTTGCATTTGAAGCTATATCACTTATATCGCAAGTATCTGAACCTAAATCATTTGTTTCGCATGGATTTGAAGCTAAACCTCCTACATCGTATCGATTTGAAGCTAAATCATTTGTTTCGCATGGATTTCAAGCTAAACCTTCTACATCGCATTCATTTGCAGCTAAATCATTTGTTTCGCATGGATTTGATGCTAAACCTTCTACATCGCATTGATTTGAAGCTATCTCATGTGATTCGCTTGGATTTGAAGTTAAGCCTTCTACTTCGCATGGATTTAAAGATAAATCCTGTGTTTCGCATGGATTTGGAGCTAACTCGTTCGTTTCGCCTGCATTTGGTGCTATATCACCTATATCGCAAGTATCTGAAGATGAATCATTTGTTTCCAATGGATTTGAACATAAACCTTCTACATCGTATTGACTTGAAGCAAAATCATTTGTTTCGCCTGGATTTGAAGCTAAATCATGTGTTTTGCATGGATTTGATGCTAACTCGTTCGTTTCGCCTGGATTTGATGCTATATCACTTATATCGCAAGTATCTGATGCTAAATCATTTCTTTCGCATGGATTTGAAGCGAAACCTTCTACATCGCATTGATTTGCAGCTAAATCATGTGTTTCGCATGGATTTGAAGCTAACTTGTTCGTTTCGCCTGCATTTGATGCTATATCACTTATATTGCAAGTGTTTGGAGCTAAATCATTTGTTTAGCATGGATTTGAAGCTAAACCTTCTACATCGTATCGATTTGAAGCTAAATGATATGTATCGCATGGATTTTGAAGCTGCCCATTTTGATTCGTTCGTCTGCATTTGCAGCTATATCACTTATATCACAAGTGCTTGAAGCTAAATCATTTGTTTCGCATGGATTTGAAGCTAAACCTTATACATCGTATTGATTTGAAGCTAAATCATGTGTTTCGCTTGGATTTGAAGCTATACCTTCTACATCGCTATGATTTGAAGCTAAGTCATGTGTTTTGCATGGATTGATGCTAAACCTTCTACATCGTATCGATTTGAAGCTAAATGATATGTATCGCATGGATTTAGACGCTACCCCGTTTGATTCGTCTGCATTTGCAGCTATATCACTTATATCTTAAGTGTTTGAACCTAAATCATTTGTTTCGCATGGATTTGAAGCTAAACCTTCTACATCGCATTGATTTGTAGCTAAATCATGTGTTTCGCTTGGATTTCATGCTAACTCGGTGTTTTCCCCTGCATTTGAAGCTATATCAGTTATATCGCAAGTATCTGATGCTAAATCATTTGTTTCGCATGGATTTGAAGCTAAACCTTCTACATCGCCTTGATTTGCAGCTAAGTCATGTGTTTCTCATGGATTTGAAGCTAACTCGTTCGTTTCGCCTGCATTTGATGCTATATCACTTATATCGCAAGTGTTTGAAGCTAAATCATTTTTTCCTTGGATTTGAAGCTAAGCCTTCTACATCGCATTTATTTGCAGCTAAATCATGTGTTTCGCATGGATTTGAAGCTAAGCCTTCTATTTCGCATGGATTTAGAGCTAAATGATGTTTATCGCATGGATTTTGAAGCTAACACGTTTTGATTCGTCTGCATTTGAAGCTATATCAGTTATATCGCAAAGTATCTGATGCTAAATCATTTGTTTCGCATTGATTTGAAGCTAACCTTCACATCGCATTGATTTCCAGCTAAATCATGTGTATCCCATGGATTTTGAAGCTAACTCGATTGTTTCTCCTGCATTTGAAGCTATATCACTTATATCGCAAGTATCTGAAGCAAAATCATTTGTGCCGCATGGATTTGAAGCTAAACTTCTACATCGTATTGATTTGAAGCTAATTCATTTGTTTCGCATGGTTTAGAATCTAAAAATTCTACATCGCATGGATTTGAAGCTAAACCTTCTACATTGTATTGATTTGAAGCTAAGTCGTTTGTTTCGTCTGAATTCGAAGGTATATCACTTACATCGCAAGTATCTGAACCTAAATCATATGTTTCGCATGTATTTGAAACTAAACCTTCTACATAGCATTGATTTGCAGCTAAATCATGTGTATCGCACGGATTTGAAGCTAAGCCTTCTTCTTCGCATGGATTTAAAGATAAATGATGTGTATCGCATGGATTTTGAAGCTATCTCGTTTTATTCGTCTGCATTTAAAGCTATATCACTTATATCTCAAGTGTTTGATGCTAAATCATTTGTTTCGCATGGATTTGTAGCTAAACCTTCTACATCGCATGATTTGAAGCTAAATCATGTGTTTTGCATGGATTTGATGCTAACTCGTTTGTTTCCCCTGCATTTGAAGCTATATCATTTATATCGCAAGTATCTGATGCTAAAACATTTGTTTCGTATGGATTTGAAGCTAAGCCTTCTACTTCGCATGGATTTAAAGCTAAATGATGTGTACCGCATGGATATTGAAACTAACTCGTTTGATTCGTCTGCATTTGAAGCAATATCAGTTATATCTCAAGTATCTGATGCTAAATCATTTGTTTCGCATGGATTTGAAGCTAAACCTTCTACATCGCATTGATTTGAAGCTGTATCATATGTTTTGCATGGATTTCATGCTAACTCGGTGTTTGCCCTGCATTTGAAGCTATATCAGTTATATCGCAAGTATCTGATGCTAAATGATTTGTTTAGCATGGATTTGAAGCTAAACCTTCTACATCGCCTTGGTTTGCAGCTAAATCATTTGTTTCGCATGGATTTGTAGCTAAACCTTCTACATCGCATTGATTTGAAGCTAAATCATGTGTTTCGCTTGGATTTGAAGGTACACCATCTACATCGAATTGATTTGAAGCTAAATCATGTGTTTTGCATGGATTTGATGCTAACTCGTTTGTCTCCCCTGCATTTGAAGCTATATCAGTTATATCGCAAGTATCTGATGCTAAATGATTTGTTTAGCATGGATTTGAAGCTAAACCTTCCACATCGCATTTATTTAAAGCTGCCTCGTTTGTTTCGCCTTCACTTGAAGATATTTTATTTATATCGCAAGTATTAGAAGGTATCCCATTTATTTCTCATGGATTTGAAGCTAAGCCTTCTATTTCGAATTGATTTGAAGCAAAATCATGTGTTTTGCATGGATTTGATGCTAACTCGTTCATTTCGCCTGCATTTGATGCTATAACACTGATATCGCAAGTATCTGATGCTAAATCATTTGTTTCGCATGGATTTGAAGCTAAAACTTCTACATCGTATTGATTTGAAGCTAAACCTTCTATATCGTATTGATTTGAAGCTATGTCGTTTGTTTCTTCTGAATTCGAAGCTATATCACTTATATCGAAAGTATCTGAACCTAAATCATATGTTTCGCATGGATTTGAAGCTAAACCTTCTACATCGCATTGATTTGAAACTAAATCATGTTTTTTGCTTGGATTTGTTGCTAACTCGTCTGTTTCTCCTTGCATTTAAAGCTATATCACTTATATCGCAAGTATCTGATGCTAAATCATTTGTTTCGCATGGATTTGAAGCTAAATCTTCTACATCGCCTTGATTTGCAGCTAAATCATGTGTTTCTCATGGATTTGAAGCTAACTCGTTCGTTTCGCCTGCATTTGATGCTATATCACTTATATCGCAAGTCTTTGAAGCTAAATCATTTGTTTCGCTTGGATTTGAAGCTAAACCTTCTACACCGCATTGATTTGTAGCTAAATCATGTGTTTTGCATGGATTTGATGCTAACTCGTTCGTTTCGCCTGGATTTGATGCTATATCACTTATATTGCAAGTATCTGAAGCTAAATCATTTGTTTCGAATGGATTTGAAGCTAAAACTTCTACATCGCATTGATTTGAAGCTAAATGATATGTATCGCATGGATTTTGAAGCTACCCCGTTAGATTCGTCTGCATTTGCAGCTACATCACTTATATCACAAGTGTTTGAAGCTAAATCATTTGTTTCGCATGGATTTGAAGCTAAACCTTCTACATCGCATTGATTTGTAGATAAATCATGTGTTTCGCTTGGATTTCATGCTAAGTCTGTGTTTCCCCTGCATTTGAAGCTATATCAGTTATATCGCAAGTATCTGATGCTAAATCATTTGTTTCGCATGGATTTGAAGCTAAACCTTCTACATCGCCTTGATTTGCAGCTAAATCATGTGTTTCTCATGGATTTGAAGCTAACTCGTTCGTTTCGCCTGCATTTGATGCTATATCACTTATATCGCAAGTGTTTGAAGCTAAATCATTTGTTTCGCTTGGATTTGAAGCTAAGCCTTCTACATCGCATTTATTTGCAGCTAAATCATGTGTTTCGCATGAATTTGAAGCTAAGCCTTCTATTTCGCATGGATTTAGAGCTAAATGATGTGTATCGCATTGATTTTGAAGCTAACACGTTTGATTCGTCTGCATTTGAAGCTATATCAGTTATATCGCAAGTATCTGATGCTAAATCATTTGTTTCGCATTGATTTGAAGGTAAACCTTCAACATCGCATTGATTTTCAGCTAAACCATGTGTATCGCATGGATTTTAAAGCTAACTCGTTTGTTTCTCCTGCATTGAAGCTATATCACTTATATCGCAAGTATCTGAAGCTAAATCTTTTGTTTCGCATGGATTTGAAGCTAAACCTTCTACATCGTATTGATTTGAAGCTAAATCATTTGTTTCGCATGGATTTGAAGTTAAGCCTTCTATTTCGCATGGATTTAAAGCTAAATCATGTGTTTCGTTTGGATTTGAAGCTAAGTCTTCTACATCGCATTGATTTGAAGCTAAATCATGTGTTTTGCATGGATTTGATGCTAACTGGTTCGTTTCGCCTGGATTTGATGATATATCACTTATATCGCAAGTATCTGAAGCTAAATCATTTGTTTCGCATGGATTTGAAGCTAAAACTTCTACATCGTATTGATTTGAAGCTAAATCATGTGGTTTGCATGGATTTGATGCTAACTCGTTTGTTTCCCCTGCATTTGAAGCTATATCAGTTATATCGCAAGTATCTGATGATAAATCATGTGTTTCGCATCGATTTGAAGCTAAACCTTCTACATCGTATCGAATTGAAGCTAAATGATATGTATCGCATGGATTTTGAAGCTATCCCGTTTGATTCGTCTGCATTTGCCGCTATATCACTTATATCGCAAGTGTTTGATGCTAAATCAATTGTTTCGCATGGATTTGAAGCTAAACCTTCTACATCGGATTGATTTGAAGTTTAATCATGTGTTTCGCTTGGATACGAAGCTAACTCGTTTGTTTAGTCGGCATTGAAGCTATATCACTCATATCCCAAGTGTTTGATGCTAAATCAATGGTTTCGAATAGATTTGAAGCTAAGCCTTATACTTCGCATCGATTTGAAGCTAAATGATGTGTATCGCATGCATTTTGAAGCTAACTCGTTTGTTTCGCATGCAGCTGAAGCTATATCACTTATATCCCAAGTGTTTGAAGCTCAATCATTTGTGTCGCATGGATTTGAAGCTAAACCTTCTACATCGCATTGATTTGAATCTAAATCATGTGTTTCGCTTGGATATGGAGCTAACTCGTTTGTATCGACTGCATTTGAAGCTGTATCACTTATAGCCCAAGTAATTGAAGCTCAATAATTTGTGTCGCATGGATTTGAATCTAAACCTTCTACATCGCATTGATTTGAATCTAAATCATGTGTTTTGCTTGGATATGGTGCTAACTAGTTTGTTTCGACTGCATTTGAAGCTATATCACTTATAGCCCAAGTAATTGAAGCTCAAAAATTTGTGTCGCATGGATTTGAAGCTAATCCTTCTACAAAGCATTTATTTGAAGCTTAATCATGTGTTTTGCATGGATTTCAAGCTAACTCGTTTGATTCCCCTGCATTTGAAGCTGTATCACTTATATCGCAAGTATCTGATGCTGAATCATTTGTTTCGCAAGGACTTGAAGCTAACTCGTTTGTTTCGCATGCAGCTGAAGCTATATCATCTATATCCCAAGTGTTTGAAGCTCAATCATTTGTGTCGCATGGATTTGAAGCTAAACCTTCTACATCGCATTGATTGAATCTAAATCATGTGTTTCGCTTGGATATGGAGCTAACTCGTTTGTTTCGACTGCATTTGAAGCTATATCACTTATAGCCCAGTAATTGAAGCTCAATCATTTGTGTCGCATGGATTTGAAGCTAAACCTTCTACATCGCATTGATTTGAATCTAAATCATGTGTTTCGCTTGGATATGAAGCTAACTCGTTTGTTTAGTCTGCATTTGAAGCTACATCACTTATATCGCAAGAATCTGAAGCTAAATCATTTGTTTCGCATGGATTTGAAGCTAAACGTTCTACATCGGATTGATTTGTAGCTAAATCATGTGATTCGCATGGATTTGAAGCTAACTCGTTTGTTTCGCATGCACTTGAAGCTATTTCACATACATCCCAAGTGTTTGAAGCTAAATCATTTGTTCGCATGGATTTGAAGCTAAACCTTCTACAGCGCATTGATATGAAGCTAAATCATGTGTTTCGCTTGGATTTGAAGCTAAACCTTCTATATCGCATTGATTTGAAGCTAAAACATGTGTATCGCACGGATTTTGAAGCTAAATCGTTTGTTTAGTCTGCATTTGAAGCTTTATCACTCATATCCCAAGTGTTTGAAGCTAAATAATTTGTATCCCATGGATTTGAAGCTAACCTTCTCCATCGCATTGATTTGCAGCTGGATCATGTGTTTCGCATGGACTTGAAGCTAACTCGTTTGTTTCGCATGCAGCTGAAGCTATATCACTTATATCCCAAGTGTTTGAAGCTCAATCATTTGTGTCGCATGGATTTGAAGCTAAACCTTCTACATCGCATTGATTTGAATCTAAATCATGTGTTTCGCTTGGATATGGAGCTAACTCGTTTGTTTCGACTGCATTTGAAGCTATATCACTTATAGCCCCAGTAATTGAAGCTCAATCATTTGTGTCGCATGGATTTGAAGCTAAACCTTCTACATCGCATTGATTTGAATCTAATCATGTGTTTCGCTTGATATGAAGCTAACTCGTTTGTTTAGTTTGCATTTGAAGCTACATCACTTATATCGCAAGAATCTGAAGCTAAATCATTTGTTTCGCATGGATTTTGAAGCTAAACGTTCTATATCGGATTGATTTGTAGCTAAATCATGTGATTCGCATGATTTGAAGCTAACTCGTTTGTTTCGCATGCACTTGAAGCTATTTCACATACATCCCAAGTGTTTGAAACTAAATCATTTGTTTCGCATGGATTTGAAGCTAAACCTTCTACAGCGCATTGATGTGAAGCTAAATCATGTGTTTCGCTTGGATTTGAAGCTAAACCTTCTATATCGCATTATTTGAAGCTAAAACATGTGTATCGCACGGATTTTGAAGCTAAATCGTTTGTTTAGTCTGCATTTGAAGCATTATCACTCATATCCAAGTGTTTGAAGCTAAATAATTTGTATCCCATGGATTTGATGCTAAACCTTCTCCATCGCATTGATTAGCAGCTGGATCATGTGTTTCGCATGGACTTGAGCTAACTCGTTTGTTTCGCATGCAGCTGAAGCTATATCACTTATATCCCAAGTGTTTGAAGCTCAATCATTTGTGTCGCATGGATTTGAAGCTAAACTTCTACATCGCATTGATTTGAATCTAAATCATGTGTTTCGCTTGGATATGGAGCTAACTCGTTTGTTCCGACTGCATTTGAAGCTATATCACTTATAGCCCAAGTAATTGAAGCTCAATAATTTGTGTCGCATGGATTTGATGCTATATCACTTATATCGCAAGTATCTGAAGCTAAATCATGTGTTTCGCTTGATATGAAGCTAACTCGTTTGTTTAGTCGCATTTGCAGCTATATCACTTATATCGCAAGTATCTGTACATAATCATTTGTTTCGCATGGATTTGAAGCTAATCCTTCTACATCGCATTGATTTGAAGCCAAATCATGCGTTTCGCTTGGATATAAAGCTAACTCGTTGTTTAATCTGCATTTGAAGCTACATCATTTATATCGCAAGTATCTGAAGCTAAATCATTTGTGTCGCATGGATTTGAAGCTAAACCTTCTTCATAACATTGATTTGAAGCTTAATCATGTGTTTTGCATGGATTTGAAGCTAACTCGTTTGATTCACCTGCATTTGAAGCTATATCACTTATATCGCAAGTGTCTGATGATGAATCATTTGTTCGCAAGGACTTGAAGCTAACTCGTTTGTTTCGCATGCAGCTGAAGCTATATCATCTATATCCAAGTGTTTGAAGCTCAATCATTTGTGTCGCATGGATTTGAAGCTAAACCTTCTACATCGCATTGATTTGAATCTAAATCATGTGTTTCGCTTGGATTTGAAGCTAACTCGTTTGTTTCGACTTCATTTGAAGCTATATCACTCATATCGCAACTATCTGAAGCTAAATCATTTGTGTCGCATGGATTTGAAACTAAACATTCTACTTACTATTGATTTGAAGCGTAATCATGTGTTTTGCACGGATTTTGAAGCTAAATCGTTTGTTTCGTCTGCATTTGAAGCTATATCACTTATATCCCATGTGTTTGATGCTAAATCATTTGTTTCGTATGGATTTGAAGCTAAACCTTCTACAGCGCATTAATATGAAGCTAAATCATGTGTTTCGCTGGATTTGAAGCTAAACCTTCTATATCGCATTGATTTGAAGCTAAAACATGTGTATCGCACGGATTTTGAAGCTAAATCGTTTGTTTCGTCTGCCTTTGAAGCTATATCACTTATATCCCATGTGTTTGATGCTAAATCATATGTTTCCCATGGATTTGATGCTAAATCTTCTACAGCGCATTGATTTGAAGCTAAATCATGTGTTTCGCTTGAATTTGAAGCTAACTCGTTTGTTTAGTCTGCATTTGAAGCCATATCACTCATATCCCAAGTGTTTGATGCTAAATCAAATGTTTCGCATAGATTTGAAGCTAAGCCTTATACTTCGCATCGATTTGAAGCTAAATGATGTGTATCGCATGCATTTTGAAGCTAACTCGTTTGGTTGGTCTGCATTTGAAGCTATATCACTTATATCGCAAGTATTTGAAGCTAAATAATTTGTATCCCATGGTTTTGAAGCTAAACCTTCTCCATCGCATTGATTTGCAGCTGGATCATGTGTTTTGCATGGACTTGAAGCTAACTCGTTTGTTTCGCATGCTGCTGAAGCTATATCACTTATATCCCAAGTGTTTGAAGCTCAATCATTTGTGTCGCATGATTTGAAGCTAAACCTTCTACATCGCATTGATTTGAATCTAAATCATGTGTTTCGCTTGGATATGGAGCTAACTCGTTTGTTCCGACTGCATTTGAAGCTATATCACTTATAGCCCAAGTAATTGAAGCTCAATAATTTGTGTCGCATGGATTTGAAGCTAAACCTTCTACATCGCATTGATTTGAATCTAAATCATGTGTTTCGCTTGGATATGAAGCTAACTCGTTTGTTTAGTCGTATTTGCTGCTACGTCACTTATATCGCAAGTATCTGAACATAAATCATTTGTTTCGCATGGATTTGAAGCTAATCCTCCTACAAAGCATTTATTTGAAGCTTAATCATGTGTTTTGCATGGATTTGAAGCTAACTCGTTTGATTGCCTTGCATTTGAAGCTATATCACTTATATCGCAAGTATCTGATGCTGAATCATTTGTTTCGCAAGGACTTGAAGCTAACTCGTTTGTTTCGCATGCAGCTGAAGCTATATCATCTATATCCCAAGTGTTTGAAGCACAATCATTTGTGTCGCATGGATTTAAAGCTAAACCTTCTACATCGCATTGATTTGAAGCTTAATAATGTGTTTTGCATGGATTTGAAGCTAACTCGTTTGTTTCGACTGCATTTGAAGCTACATCACTCATATCGCAAGTATCTGAAGCTAAATCATTTGTGTCGCATGATTTGAAACTAAACATTCTACATACTATTGATTTGAAGCTTAATCATGTGTTTTGCATGGAATTGCAGCTAACTCGTTTGTTTCTCCTGCATTGGAAGCTATATCACCTGTATCGCATGTATCTGATGCTAATTCATTTGTGTCGCATGGATTTGAAGCTAAACCATCTACATGGCATTGATTTGAAGCAAAATCGTGTGTCCCGCATGGACTTGAAGCTAACTCGTTTGTTTCGCATGCAGCTGAAGCTATATCACTTATATCCCAAGTGTTTGAAGCTAAATCATTTGTTTCGCATGGATTTGAAGCTAAACCTTCTACATCGCATTGATTTGAATCTAAATCATGTGTTTCGCTTGATATGGAGCTAACTCGTTTGTTTCGCATGCAGCTGAAGCTATATCATCTGTATCCCAAGTGTTTGAAGCTCAATCATTTGTGTCGCATGGATTTGAAGCTAAACCTTCTACATCGCATTGATTTGAATCTAAATCATGTGTTTTGCTTGGATATGAAGCTAACTCGTTTGTTTAGTCGTATTTGCTGCTACGTCACTTAATATCGCAAGTATCTGAACATAAATCATTTGTTTCGCATGATTTGAAGCTAATCGTTCTACAAAGCATTTATTTGAAGCTTAATCATGTGTTTTGCATTGATTTGAAGCTAATTCGTTTGATTGCCTTGCATTTGAAGCTATATCACTTATATCGCAAGTATCTGATGCTGAATCATTTGTTTCGCAAGGACTTGAAGCTAACTCGTTTGTTTCGCATGCAGCTGAAGCTATATCATCTATATCCCAAGTGTTTGAAGCACAATCATTTGTGTCGCATGGATTTGAAGCTAAACCTTCTACATCGCATTGATTTGAAGCAAATCGTGTGTCCCGCATGGATTAGAAGCTAACTCGTTTGTTCGCATGCACTTGAAGCTATGTCACCTAAATCCGAAGTGTTTGAAGCTAAATCATTTGTTTCGCATGGATTTGAAGCTAAACCTTCTACAGCGCATTGATATTAAGCTAAATCATGTGTTTCGCTTGATTTGAAGCTAAACCTTCTACATCGCATTGATTTGAAGCTAAAACATGTGTGTCGCACGGATTTTGAAGCTAAATCGTCTGTTTCGTCTGCATTTGAATCTATATCACTTATATCCCATGTGTTTGATGCTAAATCATTTGTTTCCCATGGATTTGATGCTAAACCTTCTACAGCGCATTGATTTGAAGCTAAATCATGTGTTTCGCTTGAATTTGAAGCTAACTCGTTTGTTTAGTCTGCATTTGAAGCTTTATCACTCATATCCCAAGTGTTTGATGCTAAATCAATTGTTTCGCATTGATTTGAAGCTAAGCCTTATACTTCGAATCGATTTGAAGCTAAATGATGTGTATCGCATGCATTTTGAAGCTAACTCGTTTGGTTGGTCTGCATTTGAAGGTATATCACTTATATCGCAAGTATTTGAAGCTAAATAATTTGTATCCCATGGATTTGAAGCTAAACCTTCTACATCGCATTGATTTGAATCTAAATCATGTGTTTCGCATGGACTTGAAGCTAACTCGATTGTTTCGCATGCAGCAGAAGCTATATCACTTATATCCCAAGTGTTTGAAGCTCAATCATTTGTGTCGCATGATTTGAAGCAAAACCTTCTACATCGCATTGATTTGAATCTAAATCATGTGTTTCGCTTGGATATGGAGCTAACTCGTTTGTTTCGACGGCATTTGAAGCTATATCACTTATAGTCCAAGTAATTGAAGCTCAATAATTTGTGTCGCATGATTTGAAGCTAAACCTTCTACATCGCATTGATTTGAATCTAAATCATGTGTTTTGCTTGGATATGAAGCTAACTCGTTTGTTTAGTCGTATTGCTGCTACGTCACTTATATCGCAAGTATCTGAACATAAATCATTTGTTTCGCATGGATTTGAAGCTAATCGTTCTACAAAGCATTTATTTGAAGCTTAATCATGTGTTTTGCATGGATTTGAAGCTAAACCTTCTACATCGCATTGATTTGAAGCTAAAACATGTGTGTCGCACGGATTTTGAAGTTAAATCGTTTGTTTCGTCTGCATTTGAATCTATATCACTTATATCCCATGTGTTTGATGCTAAATCATTTGTTTCGCATGGATTTGAAGCTAAACCATCTACAGCGCATTGATTTGAAGCTAAATCATGAGTGTCGCACGGTTTTGAAGCTAAACCTTTTACATAGCATTGATTTGAAGCTAAATCATGTGTTTTGCTTGAATTGAAGCTAACTTTTTGTTTAGTCTGCATTTGAAGCTATATCACTCATATCCCAAGTGTTTGATGCTAAATCAATTGCTTTCGCATGGATTTGAAGCTAAACCTTCTACATCGGATTGATTTGTAGCTAAATCATGTGATTCGCATGGATTTGAAGCTAACTCGTTTGTTTCGCATGCACTTGAAGCTATATCATATACATCCCAAGTGTTTGAAGCTAAATCATTTGTTTCGCATGGATTTGAAGCTAACCATCTACAGCGCATTGATTTGAAGCTAAATCATGAGTGTCGCACGGTTTTGAAGCTAAACCTTTTACATAGCATTGATTTGAAGCTAAATCATGTGTTTTGCTTGAATTTGAAGCTAACTTTTTGTTTAGTCTGCATTTGAAGCTATATCACTCATATCCAAGTGTTTGATGCTAAATCAATTGTTACGCATGGATTTGAAGCTAAACCTTCTACATCGATTGATTTGAAGTTTAATCATGTGTTTCGCTTGGATACGAAGCTAACTCGTTTGTTTAGTCTGCATTTGAAGCTATATCACTCATATCCCAACTGTTGATGCTAAATCAATTGTTTCGCATGGATTTGAAGCTAAACCTTCTACATCGGATTGATTTGTAGCTAAATCATGTGATTCGCATGGATTTGAAGCTAACTCGTTTGTTTCGCATGCACTTGAAGCTATATCATATACATCCCAAGTGTTTGCAGCTAAATCATTTGTTTCGCATGGATTTGAAGCTAAACCTTCTACAGCGCATTGATATGAAGCTAAATCATGTGTTTCGCTTGGATTTGAAGCTAAACCTTCTATATCGCATTGATTTGAAGCTAAAACATGTGTATCGCACGGATTTTGAAGCTAAATCGTTTGTTTCGTTTGCCTTTGAAGCTATATCACTTATATCCAATGTGTTTGATGCTAAATCATTTGTTTCCCATGGATTTGATGCTAACCTTCTACAGCGCATTGATTTAAGGTAGCTAAATCATGTGTTTCGCTTGAATTTGAAGCTAACTCGTTTGTTTAGTCTGCATTTGAAGCTATATCACTCATATCCCAAGTGTTTGATGCTAAATCAATGGTTTCGCATAGATTTGAAGCTAAGCCTTATACTTCGCAATCGATTTGAAGCTAAATGATGTGTATCGCATGCATTTTGAAGCTAACTCGTTTGGTTGGTCTGCATTTGAAGCTATATCACTTATATCGCAAGTATTTGAAGCTAAATAATTTGTATCCCATGGACTTGAAGCTAAACCTTCTACATCGCATTGATTTGAATCTAAATCATGCGTTTCGCTTGGATATAAAGCTAACTCGTTTGTTTAATCTGCATTTCAAGCTATAACATTTATATCGCAAGTATCTGAAGCTAAATCATTTGTAGTCGCATGGATTTGAAGCTAAATCATTTGTGTCGCATGGATTTGAAGCTAAACCTTCTTCATAGCATTGATTTGAAGCTTAATCATGTGTTTTGCATGGATTTGAAGCTAACTCGTTTGATTCCCTGCATTTGAAGCTATATCACTTATATCGCAAGTATCTGATGCTGAATCATTTGTTTCGCAAGGACTTGAAGCTAACTCGTTCGTTTCGCATGCAGCTGAAGCTATATCATCTGTATCCCAAGTGTTTGAAGCTCAATCATTTGTGTCGCATGGATTTGAAGCTAAACATTCTACATCGCATTGATTTGAATCTAAATCATGTGTTTTTGCTTGGATTTGAAGCTAACTCGTTTGTTTCGACTGCATTTGAAGCTACATCACTCATATCGCAAATATCTGAAGCTAAATCATTTGTGTCGCTTGGATTTGAAACTAAACATTCTACATACTATTGATTTTGATTTGAAGCTTAATCATGTGTTTTGCACGGATTTTGAAGCTAAATCGTTTGTTTCGTCTGCATTTGAAGCTATATCACTTATATCCCATGTGTTTGATGCTAAATCATTTGTTTCGCATGGATTTGAAGCTAAACCTTCTACAGCGCATTGATTTGAAGCTAAATCATGAGTTTCGTACGGTTTTGAAGCTAAACCTTCTACATAGCATTGATTTGAAGCTAAATCATGTGTTTTACTTGAATTTGAAGCTAACTCGTTGTTTAGTCTGCATTTGAAGCTATATCACTCATATCCCAAGTGTTTGATGCTAAATCAATTGTTTCGCATGGATTTGAAGCTAAACCTTCTACATCGCATTGATTTGAAGCTAAAACATGTGTGTCGCACGGATTTTGAAGTTAAATCGTTTGTTTCGTCTGCATTTGAATCTATATCACTTATAACCCATGTGTTTGATGCTAAATCATTTGTTTCGCATGGATTTGAAGCTAAACCATCTACAGCGCATTGATTTGAAGCTAAATCATGAGTGTCGCACGGTTTTGAAGCTAAACCTTTTACATAGCATTGATTTGAAGCTAAATCATGTGTTTTGCTTGAATTTGAAGCTAACTTTTTTGTTTAGTCTGCATTTGAAGCTATATCACTCATATCCCAAGTGTTTGATGCTAAATCAATTGTTTCGCATGGATTTGAAGCTAAACCTTCTACATCGGATTGATTTGTAGCTAAATCATGTGATTCGCATGGATTTGAAGCTAACTCGTTTGTTTCGCATGCACTTGAAGCTATATCATATACATCCCAAGTGTTTGAAGCTAAATCAATTGTTTCGCATGGATTTGAAGCTAAACCTTCTACAGCGCATTGATATGAAGCTAAATCATGTGTTTCGCTTGGATTTGAAGCTAAAACATGTGTATCGCACGGATTTTGAAGCTAAATCGTTTGTTTCGTCTGCCTTTGAAGCTATATCACTTATATCCAATGTGTTTTGATGCTGAATCATTTGTTTCCCATGGATTTGATGCTAAACCTTCTACAGCGCATTGATTTGAAGCTAAATCATGTGTTTCGCTTGAATTTGAAGCTAACTCGTTTGTTTAGTCTGCATTTGAAGCTATATCACTCATATCCCAAGTGTTTGATGCTAAATCAATGGTTTCGCATAGATTTGAAGCTAAGCCTTATACTTCGCATCGATTTGAAGCTAAATGATGTGTATCGCATGCATTTTGAAGCTAACTCGTTTGGTTGGTCTGCATTTGAAGCTATATCACTTATATCGCAAGTATTTGAAGCTAAATAATTTGTGTCCCATGGACTTGAAGCTAAACCTTCTACATCGCATTGATTTGAATCTAAATCATGCGTTTCGCTTGGATATAAAGCTAACTCGTTTGTTTAATCTGCATTTCAAGCTATAACATTTATATCGCAAGTATCTGAAGCTAAATCATTTGTGTCGCATGGATTTGAAGCTAAATCATTTGTGTCGCATGGATTTGAAGCTAAACCTTCTTCATAGCATTGATTTGAAGCTTAATCATGTGTTTTTGCATGGATTGAAGCTAACTCGTTTGATTCCCCTGCATTGAAGCTATATCACTTATATCGCAAGTATCTGATGCTGAATCATTTGTTTCGCAAGGACTTGAAGCTAACTCGTTTGTTTCGCATGCAGCTGAAGCTATATCATCTATATCCCAAGTGTTTGAAGCTCAATCATTTGTGTCGCATGGATTTGAAGCTAAACCTTCTACATCGCATTGATTTGAATCTAAATCATGTGTTTCGCTTGGATTTGAAGCTAACTCGTTTGTTTCGACTGCATTTGAAGCTACATCACTCATATCGCAAATATCTGAAGCTAAATCATTTGTGTCGCATGGATTTGAAACTAAACATTCTACATACTATTGATTTGAAGCTTAATCATGTGTTTTGCACGGATTTTGAAGCTAAATCGTTTGTTTCGTCTGCATTTGAAGCTATAATCACTTATATCCCATGTGTTTGATGCTAAATCATTTGTTTCGCATGGATTTGAAGCTAAACCTTCTACAGCGCATTGATTTGAAGCTAAATCATGAGTTCGTACGGTTTGAAGCTAAACCTTCTACATAGCATTGATTTGAAGCTAAATCATGTGTTTTACTTGAATTTGAAGCTAACTCGTTTGTTTAGTCTGCATTTGAAGCTATATCACTCATATCCCAAGTGTTTGATGCTAAATCAATTGTTTCGCATGGATTTGAAGCTAAACCTTCTACATCGGATTGATTTGAAGTTTAATCATGTGTTTCGCTTGGATACGAAGCTAACTCGTTTGTTTAGTCAGCATTTGAAGCTATATCACTCATATCCCAACTGTTTGATGCTAAATCAATTGTTTCGCATGGATTTGAAGCTAAACCTTCTACATCGGATTGATTTGTAGCTAAATCATTTGATTCGCATGGATTTGAAGCTAACTCGTTTGTTTCGCATGCACTTGAAGCTATATCATATACATCCCAAGTGTTTGAAGCTAAATCATTTGTTTCGCATGGATTTGAAGCTAAACCTTCTACAGCGCATTGATATGAAGCTAAATCATGTGTTTCGCTTGGATTTGAAGCTAAACCTTCTATATCGCATTGATTTGAAGCTAAAACATGTGTATCGCACGGATTTTGAAGCTAAATCGTTTGTTTCGTCTGCCTTTGAAGCTATATCACTTATATCCAATGTGTTTGATGCTAAATCATTTGTTTCCCATGGATTTGATGCTAAACCTTCTACATAGCATTGATTTGAAGCTAAATCATGTGTTTTACTTGAATTTGAAGCTAACTCGTTTGTTTAGTCTGCATTTGAAGCTATATCACTCATATCCCAAGTGTTTGATGCTAAATCAATTGTTTCGCATGGATTTGAAGCTAAACCTTCTACATCGCATTGATTTGAAGCTAAAACATGCGTGTCGCACGGATTTTGAAGTTAAATCGTTTGTTTCGTCTGCATTTGAATCTATATCACTTATATCCCATGTGTTTGATGCTAAATCATTTGTTTCGCATTGATTTGAAGCTAAACCTTCTACAGCGCATTGATTTGAAGCTAAATCATGAGTGTCGCACGGTTTTGAAGCTAAACCTTTTACATAGCATTGATTTGAAGATAAATCATGTGTTTTGCTTGAATTTGAAGCTAACTTTTTTGTTTAGTCTGCATTTGAAGCTATATCACTCATATCCCAAGTGTTTGATGCTAAATCAATTGTTACGCATGGATTTGAAGCTAAACCTTCTACATCGGATTGATTTGAAGTTTAATCATGTGTTTCGCTCGGATACGAAGCTAACTCGTTTGTTTAGTCTGCATTTGAAGCTATATCACTCATATCCCAACTGTTTGATGCTAAATCAATTGTTTCGCATGGATTTGAAGCTAAACCTTCTACATCGGATTGATTTGTAGCTAAATCATTTGATTCGCATGGATTTGAAGCTAACTCGTTTGTTTCGCATGCACTTGAAGCTATATCATATACATCCCAAGTGTTTGAAGCTAAATCATTTGTTTCGCATGGATTTGAAGCTAAACCTTCTACAGCGCATTGATATGAAGCTAAATCATGTGTTTCGCTTGGATTTGAAGCTAAACCTTCTATATCGCATTGATTTGATGCTAAAACATGTGTATCGCACGGATTTTGAAGCTAAATCGTTTGTTTCGTCTGCCTTTGAAGCTATATCACTTATATCCAATGTGTTTGATGCTAAATCATTTGTTTCCCATGGATTTGATGCTAAACCTTCTACAGCGCATTGATTTGAAGCTAAATCATGTGTTTCGCTTGAATTTGAAGCTAACTCGTTTGTTTAGTCTGCATTTGAAGCTATATCACTCATATCCCAAGTGTTTGATGCTAAATCAATGGTTTCGCATAGATTTGAAGCTAAGCCTTATACTTCGCATCGATTTGAAGCTAAATGATGTGTATCGCATGCATTTTGAAGCTAACTCGTTTGGTTGGTCTGCATTTGAAGCTATATCACTTATATCGCAAGTATTTGAAGCTAAATAATTTGTATCCCATGGACTTGAAGCTAACCTTCTCCATCGCATTGATTGCAGCTGGATCATGTGTTTCGCATGGACTTGAAGCTAACTCGTTTGTTTCGCATGCAGCTGAAGCTATATCACTTATATCCCAAGTGTTTGAAGCTCAATCATTTGTGTCGCATGGATTTGAAGCTAAACCTTCTACATCGCATTGATTTGAATCTAAATCATGTGCTTTGCTTGGATATGAAGCTAACTCGTTTGTTTAGTCTGCATTTGAAGCTACATCACTTATATCGCAAGAATCTGAAGCTAAATCATGTGTTTCGCTTGCATATGAAGCTAACTCGTTCGTTTAGTCGCATTTGCAGCTATATCACTTATATCGCAAGTATCAGAACATAAATCATTTGTTTCGCATGGATTTGAAGCTAATCCTTCTACATCGCATTGATTTGAAGCCAAATCATGCGTTTCACTTGGATATAAAGCTAACTCGTTTGTTTAGTCGCATTTGCTGCTACATCACTTATATCGCAAGTATCTGGAGCTGAATCATTTGTTTCGCATGGATTTCAAGTTAAACCTTCTACATCGCATTTCATTTGCAGCTAAATCATGTGTTTCGCATGGATTTGAAGCTAACTCGTTCGTTTCGCCTGCATTTGATGCTATATCACTTATATCTCAAGTGTGTGAAGCTAAATCATTTGTTTCGCATGGATTTGAAGCTAAACCTTCTACATCGCATTGATTTGAAGCTAAATCATGTGTTTTGCATGGATTTGATGCTAACTCGTTTGCTTCTACTGCATTTGAAGCTACATCACTTATATCGCAAGCTTCTGAACATAAATCATTTGTTTCGCATGGATTTGAAGCTAATCCTTCTACATCGCATTGATTTGAAGCTAAATCATGCGTTTCGCTTGGATATAAAGCTAACTCGTTTGTTTAATCTGCATTTCAAGCTATATCATTTATACCGCAAGTATCTGAAGCTAAATCATTTGTGTCGCATGGATTTGAAGCTAAACTTCTTCATAGCATTGATTTGAAGCTTAATCATGTGTTTTGCATGGATTTGAAGCTAACTCGTTTGAATCCCCTGCACTTGAAGCTATATCACTTATATCGCAAGTATCTGATGCTGAATCATTTGTTTCGCAAGGACTTGAAGCTAACTCGTTTGTTTCGCATGCAGCTGAAGCTATATCATCTATATCCCAAGTGTTTGAAGCTCAATCATTTGTGTCGCATTGATTTGAAGCTAAACCTTCTACATCGCATTGATTTGAATCTAAATCATGTGTTTCGCTTGGATTTGAAGCTAACTCGTTTGTTTCGACTGCATTTGAAGCTACATCACTCATATCGCAAATATCTGAAGCTAAATCATTTGTGTCGCATGGATTTGAAACTAAACATTCTACATACTATTGATTTGAAGCTTAATCATGTGTTTTGCACGGATTTTGAAGCTAAATCGTTTGTTTCGTCTGCATTTGAAGCTATATCACTTATATCCCATGTGTTTGATGCTAAATCATTTGTTTCGCATGGATTTGAAGCTAAACCTTCTACAGCGCATTGATTTGAAGCTAAATCATGTGTTTCGTACGGTTTTGAAGCTAAACCTTCTACATAGCATTGATTTGAAGCTAAATCATGTGTTTTACTTGAATTTGAAGCTAACTCGTTTGTTTAGTCTGCATTTGAAGCTATATCACTCATATCCCAAGTGTTTGATGCTAAATCAATTGTTTCGCATGGATTTGAAGCTAAACCTTCTACATCGGATTGATTTGAAGCTTAATCATGTGTTTCGCTCGGATACGAAGCTAACTCGTTTGTTTAGTCTGCATTTGAAGCTATATCACTCATATCCCAAGTGTTTGATGCTAAATCAGTTGTGTCGCATGAATTTGAAGCTAAACCTTCTACATCGCATTGATTTGAATCTAAATCATGTGTTTCGCTTGGATATGAGGCTAACTCGTTTGTTTAGTCGCATTTGCTGCTATATCACTTATATCGCAAGTATCTGAACATAAATCATATGTTTCGCATGGATTTAAAGCTAATCCTTCTACATCGCATTGATTTGAAGCTAAATCATGCGTTTCGCTTGGATATAAAGCTAACTCGTTTGTTTAATCTGCATTTGAAGCTATATCATTTATATCGCAAGTATCTGAAGCTAAATCATTTGTGTCGCATGGATTTGAAGCTAAACCTTCTTCATAGCATTGATTTGAATCTAAATCATGTGTTTCGCTTGGATTTGAAGCTAACTCGTTTGTTTCGACTGCATTTGAAGCTATATCACTCATATCGCAAATATCTGAAGCTAAATCATTTGTGTCGCATGGATTTGAAACTAAACATTCTACATACTATTGATTTGAAGCTTAATCATGTGTTTTGCACGGATTTTGAAGCTAAATTGTTTGTTTCGTCTGCATTTGAAGCTATATCACTTATATCCCATGTGTTTGATGCTAAATCATTTGTTTCGCATGGATTTGAAGCTAAACCTTCTACAGCGCATTGATATGAAGCTAAATCATGTGTTTCGCTTGGATTTGAAGCTAAACCTTCTATATCGCATTGATTTGAAGCTAAAACATGTGTATCGCACGGATTTTGAAGCTAAATCGTTTGTTTCGTCTGCCTTTGAAGCTATATCACTTATATCCCATGTGTTTGATGCTAAATCATTTGTTTCCCATGGAGTTGATGCTAAACCTTCTACAGCGCATTGATTTGAAGCTAAATCATGTGTTTCGCTTGAGTTTGTATCTAACTCGTTTGTTTAGTCTGTATTTGAAGCCATATCACTCATATCCCAAGTGTTTGATGCTAAATCATTTGTGTCGCATGGATTTGAAGCTAAACCTTCTACATGGCATTGATTTGAAGCAAAATCGTGTGTCCCGCATGGATTTGAAGCTAACTCGTTTGTTTCGCATGCACTTGAATCTATATCACCTACATCCCAAGTGTTTGAAGCTAAATCATTTGTTTCGCATGGATTTGAAGCTAAACCTTCTACAGCGCATTGATTTGAAGCTAAATCATGTGTTTCGCTTGAATTTGAAGCTAACTCGTTTGTTTAGTCTGCATTTGAAGCTATTGCACTCATATCCCAAGTGTTTCATGCTAAATCAATTGTTTCGCATGGATTTGAAGCTAATCCTTCTCTATCGCATTGATTTGCAGCTGAATCATGTGTTTGGCATGGACTTGAAGCTAACTCGTTTGTTTCGCATGCAGCTGAAGCTATATCACCTATATCCCAAGTGTTTGAAGCTAAATCATTTGTTTCGCATGGATTTGAAGCTAAACCTTCTACATCGCATTGATTTGAAGCTAAATCATGTGTTTCACTTGGATATGAATCTAACTCGTTTGTTTAGCCTGCATTTGAAGCTATATCACTTATATCGCAAGTATCTGAAGCAAAATCAGTTGTGTCGCATGGCTTTGAATCTAAACCTTCTACATAGCATTGATTTGAAGCTAAATCATGTGTTTCGCTTGAATTTGAAGCTAACTCGTTTGTTTAGTCTGCATTTGAAGCTAATCACTTATATCGCAAGAATCTGAAACTAAATCATTTGTGTCGCATGGATTTGAAGCTAAACATTCTCCATCGCATTGATTTGCAGCTGAATCATGTGTTTCGCATGGATTTGAAGGTAAACCTTCTAAATTGCATTGTTTTGTAGGTAAATAATGTGTTCTGCTTGGATTTGAAGCTAACTCGTTTGTTTCGTGTGTATTTGAAGCTATATCGCTTATATCAGAAGTATCTGAAGCTAAATCATTTGTTTCGCATGGATTTTAAGCTAACTCGTTCGTTTCGCCTGCATTTCATGCTATATCACTTATCGCAAGTATCTGAAGCTAAATCATTTGTGTCGCATGGATTTGAAGCTACACCTTCTACATCGCATTGATTTGAATCTAAATCATGTGTTTCGCTTGGATATTGAGCTAACTCGTTCGCTTAGTCTGCATTTGAAGCTATATCACTCATATCGCATGTATCTGATGCTACATCATTTGTATCGCATGGATTTGAATCTAAACCATCTACATAGCATTGATTTGAAGCTTAATAATGTGTTTTGCATGGATTTGAAGCTAATTCGTTTGTTTCGACTGCATTTGAAGCTATATCACTCATATCGCTAGTATCTGAAGCTAAGTCATTTGTGTCGCATGGATTTGAAACTAAACATTCTACGAACTATTGATTTGAAGCTTAATCATGTGTTTTGCATGGTTTTGAAGCTAACTCGTTTGTTTCTCCTGCATTGGAAGCTATATCACCTGTATCGCATGTATCTGATGCTAAATCATTTGTGTCGCATGGTTTTGAAGCTAAACCATCTACATGGCATTGATTTGAAGCAAAATCGTGTGTCCCGCATGGATTTGAAGCTAACTCGTTTGTTTCGCATGCACTTGAAGCTATATCACCTACATCCCAAGTGTTTGAAGCTAAATCATTTGTTTCGCATGGATTTGAAGCTAAACCTTCTACAGCGCATTGATTTGAAGCTAAATCATGTGTTTCGCTTGAATTTGAAGCTAACTCGTTTGTTTAGTCTGCATTTGAAACTATATCACTCATATCCCAAGTGTTTGATGCTAAATCAATTGTTTCGCATGGATTTGAAGCTAATCCTTCTCTATCGCATTGATTTGAAGATAAATCGTGTGTTTCACTTGGATATGAATCTAACTCGTTTGTTTAGTCTGCATTTGAAGCTAATCACTTATATCGCAAGAATCTGAAACTAAATTATTTGTGTCGCATGGATTTGAAGCTAAACATTCTCCATCGCATTGATTTGCAGCTGAATCATGTGTTTTGCATGGACTTGAAGCTAACTCGATTGTTGCGCATGCAGGTGATGCTATATCACCTATATCCCAATTGTTTGATGCTCAATCATTTGTGTCGCATGGATTTGAAGCTAAACCTTCTACATCGCATTGATTTGTTGCTAAATCATGTGCTTCGCCTCGATTTGAAGGTAAACCTTCTACATCGCATTGATTTGTAGCGAAATAATGTGTTCTGCTTGGATTTGAAGCTAACTCGTTTGTTTCGTGTGCATTTGAAGCTATATCGCTTATATCGCAAGTATCTGAAGCTAAATCATTTGTTTCGCATGGATTTGAAGCTAAATCTTCTACATCTCATTGATTTGCAGCTACATCATGTGTTTCGCATGGATTTGAAGCTAACTCGTTCGTTTCGCCTGCATTTCATGCTATATCACTTATATCGCAAGTATCTGAAGCTAAATCATTTGTGTCGCATGGATTTGAAGCTAAACCTTCTACATAGCATTGATTTGAAGCTCAATCATGTGTTTTGCATGGATTTGATGCTAACTCGATTGTTTCGAATGCATTTGAAGCTATATCACATATATCTCAAATGTTTGATGCTAAATCATATGTTTCGCATGGATTTGAACCTAAACCTTCTACATCGCATTGATTTGCAGCTAAATCATGTGTTTCGCTTGGATATGGAGCTAACTCGTTTGTTTCGACTGCATTTGAAGCTATATCACTTATAGCCCAAGTAATTGAAGCTCAATCATTTGTGTCGCATGGATTTGAAGCTAAACCTTCTTCATACTATTGATTTGAAGCTAAATCATGTGTTTCACTTGGATATGAATCTAACTCGTTTGTTTAGTCTGCATTTGAAGCTAATCACTTATATCGCAAGAATCTGAAACTAAATCATTTGTGTCGCATGGATTTGAAGCTAAACATTCTCCATCGCATTGATTTGCAGCTGAATCATGTGTTTTGCATGGACTTGAAGCTAACTCGTTTGTTTCGCATGCAGGTGATGCTATATCACCTATATCCCAATTGTTTGACGCTCAATCATTTGTGTCGCATGGATTTGAAGCTAAACCTTCTACATCGCATTGATTTGTTGCTAAATCATGTGCTTCGCCTGGATTTGAAGGTTAACCTTCTACATCGCATTGATTTGTAGCGAAATAATGTGTTCTGCTTGGATTTGAAGCTAACTCGTTTGTTTCGTGTGCATTTGAAGCTATATCGCTTATATCGCAAGTATCTGAAGCTAAATCATTTGTTTCGCATGGATTTGAAGCTAAATCTTCTACATCTCATTGATTTGCAGCTACATCATGTGTTTCGCATGGATTTGAAGCTAACTCGTTCGTTTCGCCTGCATTTCATGCTATATCACTTATATCGCAAGTATCTGAAGCTAAATCATTTGTGTCGCATGGATTTGAAGCTAAACCTTCTACATCGCATTGATTTGCAGCTAAATCATGTGTTTCGCTTGGATATGGAGCTAACTCGTTTGTTTCGACTGCATTTGAAGCTATATCATATATAGCCCAAGTAATTGAAGCTCAATCATTTGTGTCTCATGGATTTGAAGCTAAACCTTCTACATACTATTGATTTGAAGCTAAATCATGTGTTTCACTTGGATATGAATCTAACTCGTTTGTTTAGTCTGCATTTGAAGCTAATCACTTATATCGCAAGAATCTGAAACTAAATCATTTGTGTCGCATGGATTTGAAGCTAACTCGTTTGTTTCGCATGGATTTGAAGCTAAACCTTCTGCATCGAATTGATTTGAAGCTAAATCATGTGTTTTGCATGGATTTGATGCTAACTCGTTTGTCTCCCCTGCATTTGAAGCTATATCAGTTATATCGCAAGTATCTGATGCTAAAACATTTGTTTCGTATGGATTTGAAGCTAAGCCTTCTACTTCGCATGGATTTAAAGCTAAATGATGTGTACCGCATGGATTTTGAAACTAACTCGTTTGATTCGTCTGCATTTGAAGCAATATCAGCTATATCTCAAGTATCTAATGCTAAATCATTTGTTTCGCATGGATTTGAAGCTAAACCTTCTATGTGGCATTGATTTGAAGCTTAATCATGTGTTTTGCATGGAGTTGAAGCTAACTCGTTTGTTTCTCCTGCATTTGAAGCTATATTAATTATATCGTAAGTATCTGAAGCTAAATCATTTGTTTCGCATGGATTTGAAGCTAAACCTTCTACGTGGCATTGATTTGAAGCTTAATCATGTGTTTTGCATGGATTTGAAGCTAACTCGTTTGTTTCTCCTGCAATTGAAGCTATATCAGTTATATCGCAAGTATCTGATGCTAAATGATTTGTTTAGCATGGATTTGAAGCTAAACCTTCTACATCGCATTGATTTAAAGCTACCTCGTTTGTTTCGCCTTCACTTGAAGATATTTTATTTATATCGCAAGTATTTGAAGGTATCCCATTTATTTCTCATGGATTTGAAGCTAAGCCTTCTATTTCGAATTGATTTGAAGAAAAATCATGTGTTTTGCATGGATTTGATGCTAACTCGTTTGTTGCCCCTGCATTTGAAGCTATATTAATTATATCGTAAGTATCTGAAGCTAAATCATTTGTTTCGCATGGATTTGAAGCTAAACCTTCTACGTGGCATTGATTTGAAGCTTAATCATGTGTTTTGCATGGATTTGAAGCTAACTCGTTTGTTTCTCCTGCAATTGAAGCTATATCAGTTATATCGCAAGTATCTGATGCTAAATGATTTGTTTAGCATGGATTTGAAGCTAAACCTTCTACATCGCATTGATTTAAAGCTACCTCGTTTGTTTCGCCTTCACTTGAAGATATTTTATTTATATCGCAAGTATTTGAAGGTATCCCATTTATTTCTCATGGATTTGAAGCTAAGCCTTCTATTTCGAATTGGTTTGAAGAAAAATCATGTGTTTTGCATGGATTTGATGCTAACTCGTTCATTTCGCCTGCATTTGATGCTATAACACTGACATCGCAAGTATCTGAAGCTAAATCATTTGTTTCGCATGGATTTGAAGCTAAACCTTCTACATCGTATTGATTTGAAGCTAACTCATTTGTTTCGCTTGGATTAGAAGCTAAACATTCTACATCGCATGGATTTGAAGCTAAACCTTCTACATCGTATTGATTTGAAGCTAAGTCGTTTGTTTCGTCTGAATTCGAAGGTATGTCACTTATATCGCAAGTATCTGAACCTAAATCATATGTTTCGCATGGATTTGAACCTAAACCTTCTACATCGCATTGATTTGCAGCTAAATCATGTGTTTCGCTTGGATATGGAGCTAACTCGTTTGTTTCGACTGCATTTGAAGCTATATCACTTATAGCCCAAGTAATTGAAGCTCAATCATTTGTGTCGCATGGATTTGAAGCTAAACCTTCTTCATACTATTGATTTGAAGCTAAATCATGTGTTTCACTTGGATATGAATCTAACTCGTTTGTTTAGTCTGCATTTGAAGCTAATCACTTATATCGCAAGAATCTGAAACTAAATCATTTGTGTCGCATGGATTTGAAGCTAAACATTCTCCATCGCATTGATTTGCAGCTGAATCATGTGTTTTGCATGGACTTGAAGCTAACTCGTTTGTTTCGCATGCAGGTGATGCTATATCACCTATATCCCAATTGTTTGATGCTCAATCATTTGTGTCGCATGGATTTGAAGCTAAACCTTCTACATCGCATTGATTTGTTGCTAAATCATGTGCTTCGCCTGGATTTGAAGGTAAACCTTCTACATCGCATTGATTTGTAGCGAAATAATGTGTTCTGCTTGGATTTGAAGCTAACTCGTTTGTTTCGTGTGCATTTGAAGCTATATCGCTTATATCGCAAGTATCTGAAGCTAAATCATTTGTTTCGCATGGATTTGAAGCTAAATCTTCTACATCTCATTGATTTGCAGCTACATCATGTGTTTCGCATGGATTTGAAGCTAACTCGTTCGTTTCGCCTGCATTTCATGCTATATCACTTATATCGCAAGTATCTGAAGCTAAATCATTTGTGTCGCATGGATTTGAAGCTAAACCTTCTACATCGCATTGATTTGCAGCTAAATCATGTGTTTCGCTTGGATATGGAGCTAACTCGTTTGTTTCGACTGCATTTGAAGCTATATCACTTATAGCCCAAGTAATTGAAGCTCAATCATTTGTGTCTCATGGATTTGAAGCTAAACCTTCTACATACTATTGATTTGAAGCTAAATCATGTGTTTCACTTGGATATGAATCTAACTCGTTTGTTTAGTCTGCATTTGAAGCTAATCACTTATATCGCAAGAATCTGAAACTAAATCATTTGTGTCGCATGGATTTGAAGCTAACTCGTTTGTTTCGCATGGATTTGAAGCTAAACCTTCTGCATCGAATTGATTTGAAGCTAAATCATGTGTTTTGCATGGATTTGATGCTAACTCGTTTGTCTCCCCTGCATTTGAAGCTATATCAGTTATATCGCAAGTATCTGATGCTAAAACATTTGTTTCGTATGGATTTGAAGCTAAGCCTTCTACTTCGCATGGATTTAAAGCTAAATGATGTGTACCGCATGGATTTTGAAACTAACTCGTTTGATTCGTCTGCATTTGAAGCAATATCAGCTATATCTCAAGTATCTAATGCTAAATCATTTGTTTCGCATGGATTTGAAGCTAAACCTTCTATGTGGCATTGATTTGAAGCTTAATCATGTGTTTTGCATGGAGTTGAAGCTAACTCGTTTGTTTCTCCTGCATTTGAAGCTATATTAATTATATCGTAAGTATCTGAAGCTAAATCATTTGTTTCGCATGGATTTGAAGCTAAACCTTCTACGTGGCATTGATTTGAAGATTAATCATGTGTTTTGCATGGATTTGAAGCTAACTCGTTTGTTTCTCCTGCAATTGAAGCTATATCAGTTATATCGCAAGTATCTGATGCTAAATGATTTGTTTAGCATGGATTTGAAGCTAAACCTTCTACATCGCATTGATTTAAAGCTACCTCGTTTGTTTCGCCTTCACTTGAAGATATTTTATTTATATCGCAAGTATTTGAAGGTATCCCATTTATTTCTCATGGATTTGAAGCTAAGCCTTCTATTTCGAATTGATTTGAAGAAAAATCATGTGTTTTGCATGGATTTGATGCTAACTCGTTTGTTGCCCCTGCATTTGATGCTATAACACTGACATCGCAAGTATCTGAAGCTAAATCATTTGTTTCGCATGGATTTGAAGCTAAACCTTCTACATCGTATTGATTTGAAGCTAACTCATTTGTTTCGCTTGGATTAGAAGCTAAACATTCTACATCGCATGGATTTGATGCTAAACCTTCTACATCGTATTGATTTGAAGCTAAGTCGTTTGTTTCGTCTGAATTCGAAGGTATGTCACTTATATCGCAAGTATCTGAACCTAAATCATATGTTTCGCATGGATTTGAAACTAAACCTTCTACATAGCATTGATTTGAAGCTAAATCATGTGTTTCGCATGGATTTGAAGCTAAGCCTTCTATTTCGCATGGATTTAGAGATAATGATGTGTATCGCATGGATTTTGAAGCTAACTCGTTTGATTCGTCTGCATTTGAAGCTTTGGTTATGGAGTGTGTTCTGGTAAATAACTGGTGCGTGCGGTGTAACTATTAAACTTTATTTATTAAGTTGCGTAGAAACACTTTCGGGTGACGTGACGTCGTAGCAAGAGAGGTATGAGAAGTATCGAAGGTATGCGAGGTATGAGAGCGAGCGTCTCACTGTTGCTCTTTTTATATTTTCCTGTTTGCCCCCGGCAAGGGCTCTGGACACCCCCTGATTTGTTGACCCGCGAATGGGTTTTCCCAATCAGCGTTGTCCATCTCCTTCTCACCGCGTTGTCCCTTACGCCCTGAGCGCGTCCCGTTTTGGGACCGCGTGGTTATCGGAGTGGGTGCGTTTTTTATGATGTAACGGCCTGGGTTTTCCTCAGGGCCGTTGCGCTCGGACGTCCGGCGTTCGGGTCCGTTTTGCGTGCCCTTCGGAATTTCCCGTTATTTATGACGGTCTCGTAGGCTATCGAGAATCAGGTAAAAAAAGAAACTCTACTGGCTTATTGCCATCCGCACAGAAAACAGTTTACTCAAAGATAGCCTTTTCGAAGGAGAGTCATAAATATGTTAGTCGTTTGCGCGAGAAATAAATCTTCTCTTATGCGCGCCGACTGGCCGCTACATCACCCCCTTACCAGTGCAAACGTTACTATCTCTAATATATTCGCTTATGTCAATCTTAAGGTTACTGTCGCTGGCTGTTTGCTACCTAACGCCTACCTGGAGCCTTTCCGGGAGTCGTACTCTTCTACCGGAACGAGTACGGGGCTCAGGCGCGTTACTGTGACTGCTGTCTGACGTATTGCTGTGTTGTTGTCGTACGTCGTTACCGACGTACTTGTCGTCGATGCTGTAGGCGGGTTTGAGCCTATCGACTGAGACGGTGGTCTCTTTGCCTCGAACCCGCACCACAAAGTTCTTTATGTCGTTGCTCCTGGATACGACAGGGAACGGTCCGTCGTACGGATTTTGGAGGGGGCCTCGTACCGCGTCTGTCCGTATGAAGACCTGCGATGTTGTCGCGAGGTCCTTAAAGACGAACATCCTTCTTTGTCCGTGGCGGGAACCGTGTGTCGGTCGTATCTTGCGGAAGTGGTCGCGCAGCTGTTCTATCACCTGGGCCTGGTCGGTCGCGTTGATATCGTTGTCGCGGAACATCTCTGCGGGGAGCTTGATGTTCTCGCCGTACACCAACTCCGCGGCTGATGACTTTAGGTCATCTCGGTACGCCGCTCGTATGCCCAGCAGAACGGCAGGTAACGCGTCGGTCCACCGGTCGTCGGCACGACATTTTATCGCCGCTTTCAGCTGCCGGTGAAAACGCTCGACCATGCCGTTTGCTGCGGGGTGGTACGCCGTAGTTCTTAGATGCTTACATCCGAGTAAGTGGTTCATTTGTCTGAACAGATGGGACTCGAACTGCCGGCCTTGATCCGTCGTTATTCTGGCAGGTGTCCCAAAACGTGCAATCCACCCCGAAACAAAGGCACGCGCGACTGTTTCGGCTTCGATGTTCTCGAGCGGTAAAGCTTCCGGCCAACGCGTATACCTATCGATGCAGGTGAGGCAGTATCTATTGCCCCTCGACGTAGGTAGTGGTCCTACCAAGTCGAGGTGCACGTGCTCAAACCTGCACGACGGCGGCGCGAAGGTGCCTACCGGACTCGAGACATGCCTGGTGATCTTTGCTCTCTGGCACGCGAGGCAGCTCCGACTCCACTCTCGGCAATCCTTTTCCATCGACGGCCAAACGAAACGCTGTTTTACCAGACGGATTGTCGCCTTTACACCGGGATGCGACAATCCGTGTACGGCGTCGAAAATTTGGCGTCGGAAAGGAGCCGTTATGAATGGACGCACGTTACCGGTGGAAACGTCGCAATAGACAGGCGCGTCGCTGTCTATCGTGCGTATCCGTTTCAGGTCCAACGAGGTATCAGACGCATTTATGTACTTTTCGACTTCGCTGTCGTGCTCTTGCGAGCGTGCTAATTGTGCGTAATCGATGGACGTAACCGTCTCAACTCGCGAGAGTGCGTCTGCGACCTCGTTGTCCTTGCCGCTAACGTGTCGTATGTTCGTGGTGAACTGTCCGATAAGGTCGAGATATCGGAACTGTCTCGGCGTGCACTTGTCCGATCTTTGTTTGAACGCGAACACTATCGGTTTGTGGTCCGTGTAAATTATAAATTCGCGTCCCTCAATCGCATGGCGGAAATGCTTTACTGCTGTGTAAATCGCCAGCAGCTCGCGGTCATATGCGCTATATTTTTTTTGTGCAGGTGACAAGGCTTTCGTGCAAAAAGCTAACGGTTGCCACGAACCGCCTTGCCACTGCTGCAGCGTCGCTCCTAGCGCGAAATCTGATGCATCGACCATGATTGAGAGGCGCGAATCGTTCGACGGATGCGCCAATAGCGTCGCGTTCGCTAACGCGGTTTTTAGGTTTTCTAGCGCAGATTCCGCCTCACTCGTCCACTGCACGGGCGTGTTGCCTTTCAGCTTGCGCCCCCGCAACAGCAGATTGAGTGGAGCCTGCAACGTGGCCGCGCCGGGTATGAATCTACGATAGAAATTGACCATACCTAGGAAACCGCGCAGTTGTTTGACTGTTGCGGGTTTCGGGTATTCGTGTATGGCCTTAACTTTCTCGGCTAGTGGCCTGGTACCCTCGGCGCTGACCTCGTAACCTAAAAACCTCACCACCGATTCCGCGAATACGCATTTGCTCGGGTTCACGACGATGCCGTACTCCTGCAGACGTGAAAAAAGTGTGCGCAGGTGATCTCTATGCTCCGTCTCATTACCTGACGCCACTAGGATGTCGTCGAGGTACGCGTAGCAGAAATCCAGTCCCCTTATCACGGTGTCCATGAACCGCTGGAACGTCTGCGCTGCATTTTTCAGTCCGAAGGGCATAACTAGATATTCGTACAAACCGAACGGCGTCGTTATCGCGGTTTTCGGAATGTCCTCCGGATGGACGGGGATTTGGTGGTACGCGCGCACCAAATCGATCGTGGTAAAAATCGTCTTTCCGGACAACATTCTCGAAAAATCCTCGATGTGCGGAATCGGATAGCGGTCTGCGATCGTACGGGCATTGAGTAACCTGTAGTCTCCACAGGGTCTCCATCCGTTATCCTTCTTCGCAACCATGTGAAGGGCTGAGGCCCACTGGCTCTTAGAAGGACGGATGTGACCAAGACTTAACAGGTCCTCAAATTCCGTTCTAGCATTTCTAAAAAGTTCGGGCGATAAACGTCGCGGCTTACTATACACTGGTGGACCTGCGGTAGTCGTAATATGGTGTGTTACCTCGTGGGTGATCGGTCTGTTCGGCCGCGCTGCTGGACGCACGAGAGACGGGAACTCCGCTAGAAGCTGCTGGTACGGCGAGTCCCCGACGATCGCCTTGATGGTCGGTGTTGTTGAGGCGGCGATCCTCCCGCTGGATGTCAACGTGGTCGTCCGGTCGAGGAGTCGTCTTCCCGCGAGGTCCACTAGTAACCCATAGTGCGCCAGGAAGTCGGCTCCGATGATGGGTTTGGAGACGTCCGCTATCACGAATCTCCACGTGAACGACCGTCGCAACCCCAGGTCCAGGTCTGCTGGTTTCAGCCCGTACGTGCCGATGACGGACCCGTTTGCCGCAAACAGTTCGTGTTTCGCTTTTTTTAACGGGCCTTTGATGTACGCACGCGGGTACACGCACAGGTCTGAACCGGTGTCTATAAGGTATTCTTCGTTCTTGCTGCGTTCAAGAATGAAGAGGCGGCGGGTCCGCGGTCCATCACAATTTGCCGCATTTACCGTGATGCCCGATCGTTTCCCGCGTCGAATGTGCACGGCTGTCGGCACTTCGTGGATCTCGTTCCGAAGGTCTGGTGGTACCAGCAATGGTCCACGTTTCGCGGGGATGCGCTCCGGCGACGGCCTCTAGATCCCGAACGGCCGCGGTGTCTCCTCGAACGGTGCCTCGATGTTGATCGGTTATCACGGGTCCGCGGACGTGTGAGCTCGCTGACGACGAGCTTGAATTCCTCCAGCAGGCCTCTCATTGCCTCTGTCGTCTCGGTCTGCGGGGCGGCTACGCTGGCCACGTGGACTTGGGTTGTGCCCTCGTGTATCTGGTCCGCGATTTGCGCCAGCTTGTTTAGCGGAATGTCTGGCTGCGCGCTTACGATCGCCCGGATCATGCTGGGTAGCCTGCCAGTCCATAATGTACCCAGAAATTTGTCCGGTACTGCCTGACCTGCCAAGTTCTGCATGTGCCGCAGAAATTGAGATGGCGTTCTGTCTCCCATCTCTTCTTTTTCCAGCAGCTGCTGGATTCGTCTCCCTTCGGACGCGGACAGGCGCCGGATTAGTTCGCCTTTTAGTGTCTCATACTTCTCGGTGGCCGGCGGTGACGTGATTATGTCCTGGACCTCCAGGGCATATTTCGGTTCCAGTTGAGACATTATGTAGTTGTACTTCGTCGTGTCCGCGGTGACGCCATTCAAAGCGAACTGGCCTTCTATCTGGTGGAACCAGATCGCCGGTTGTTCGGGCCAGAACGGTGGCACTCGTATGCCGACCCGGCACACCTCAGGTAACGCGGCGTTTCCCTGGCTCATACCTGTGTCCATTTCTGCCCTTATTTTACGGCGTGTCACTTGTGATTACTTCACCCGACGTTTTTTAGTCGCGCACTGCACAGTTATCGCACGTCGAGTCACCAATTTGGTTATGGAGTGTGTTCTGGTAAATAACTGGTGCGTGCGGTGTAACTATTAAACTTTATTTATTAAGTTGCGTAGAAACACTTTCGGGTGACGTGACGTCGTAGCAAGAGAGGTATGAGAAGTATCGAAGGTATGCGAGGTATGAGAGCGAGCGTCTCACTGTTGCTCTTTTTATATTTTCCTGTTTGCCCCCGGCAAGGACTCTGGACACCCCCTGATTGGTTGACCCGCGAATGGGTTTTCCCAATCAGCGTTGTCCATCTCCTTCTCACCGCGTTGTCCCTTACGCCCTGAGCGCGTCCCGTTTTGGGACCGCGTGGTGATCGGAGTGGGTGCGTTTTTTATGATGTAACGGCCTGGGTTTTCCTCAGGGCCGTTGCGCTCGGACGTCCGGCGTTCGGGTCCGTTTTGCGTGCCCTTCGGAATTTCCCGTTATTTATGACGGTCTCGTAGGCTATCGAGAATCAGGTAAAAAAAGAAACTCTACTGGCTTATTGCCATCCGCACAGAAAACAGTTTACTCAAAGATAGCCTTTCCGAAGGAGAGTCATAAATATGTTAGTCGTTTGGGCGAGAAATAAATCTTCTCTTATGCGCGCCGACTGGCCGCTACAAAGCTATATCAGTTATATCGCAAGTATCTGATGCTAAATCATTTGTTTCGCATGGATTTGTGGCTAAACCTTCTACATCGCATTGATTTGAAGCTAAATCATGTGTATCGCATGGATTTGAAGCTAAGCCTTCTTCTTCGCATGGATTTAAAGATAAATGATGTGTATCGCATGGAGTTTGAAGCTATCTCGTTTTATTCGTCTGCATTTGAAGCTATATCACTCATATCCCAACTGTTTGATGCTAAATCAATTGTTTCGCATGGATTTGAAGCTAAACCTTCTACATCGGATTGATTTGTAGCTAAATCATTTGATTCGCATGGATTTGAAGCTAACTCGTTTGTTTCGCATGCACTTGAAGCTATATCATATACATCCCAAGTGTTTGAAGCTAAATCATTTGTTTCGCATGGATTTGAAGCTAAACCTTCTACAGCGCATTGATATGAAGCTAAATCATGTGTTTCGCTTGGATTTGAAGCTAAACCTTCTATATCGCATTGATTTGATGCTAAAACATGTGTATCGCACGGATTTTGAAGCTAAATCGTTTGTTTCGTCTGCCTTTGAAGCTATATCACTTATATCCAATGTGTTTGATGCTAAATCATTTGTTTCCCATGGATTTGATGCTAAACCTTCTACAGCGCATTGATTTGAAGCTAAATCATGTGTTTCGCTTGAATTTGAAGCTAACTCGTTTGTTTAGTCTGCATTTGAAGCTATATCACTCATATCCCAAGTGTTTGATGCTAAATCAATGGTTTCGCATAGATTTGAAGCTAAGCCTTATACTTCGCATCGATTTGAAGCTAAATGATGTGTATCGCATGCATTTTGAAGCTAACTCGTTTGGTTGGTCTGCATTTGAAGCTATATCACTTATATCGCAAGTATTTGAAGCTAAATAATTTGTATCCCATGGACTTGAAGCTAAACCTTCTCCATCGCATTGATTTGCAGCTGGATCATGTGTTTCGCATGGACTTGAAGCTAACTCGTTTGTTTCGCATGCAGCTGAAGCTATATCACTTATATCCCAAGTGTTTGAAGCTCAATCATTTGTGTCGCATGGATTTGAAGCTAAACCTTCTACATCGCATTGATTTGAATCTAAATCATGTGCTTTGCTTGGATATGAAGCTAACTCGTTTGTTTAGTCTGCATTTGAAGCTACATCACTTATATCGCAAGAATCTGAAGCTAAATCATGTGTTTCGCTTGCATATGAAGCTAACTCGTTTGTTTAGTCGCATTTGCAGCTATATCACTTATATCGCAAGTATCAGAACATAAATCATTTGTTTCGCATGGATTTGAAGCTAATCCTTCTACATCGCATTGATTTGAAGCCAAATCATGCGTTTCACTTGGATATAAAGCTAACTCGTTTGTTTAGTCGCATTTGCTGCTACATCACTTATATCGCAAGTATCTGGAGCTGAATCATTTGTTTCGCATGGATTTCAAGTTAAACCTTCTACATCGCATTCATTTGCAGCTAAATCATGTGTTTCGCATGGATTTGAAGCTAACTCGTTCGTTTCGCCTGCATTTGATGCTATATCACTTATATCTCAAGTGTGTGAAGCTAAATCATTTGTTTCGCATGGATTTGAAGCTAAACCTTCTACATCGCATTGATTTGAAGCTAAATCATGTGTTTTGCATGGATTTGATGCTAACTCGTTTGCTTCTACTGCATTTGAAGCTACATCACTTATATCGCAAGCTTCTGAACATAAATCATTTGTTTCGCATGGATTTGAAGCTAATCCTTCTACATCGCATTGATTTGAAGCTAAATCATGCGTTTCGCTTGGATATAAAGCTAACTCGTTTGTTTAATCTGCATTTCAAGCTATATCATTTATACCGCAAGTATCTGAAGCTAAATCATTTGTGTCGCATGGATTTGAAGCTAAACCTTCTTCATAGCATTGATTTGAAGCTTAATCATGTGTTTTGCATGGATTTGAAGCTAACTCGTTTGAATCCCCTGCACTTGAAGCTATATCACTTATATCGCAAGTATCTGATGCTGAATCATTTGTTTCGCAAGGACTTGAAGCTAACTCGTTTGTTTCGCATGCAGCTGAAGCTATATCATCTATATCCCAAGTGTTTGAAGCTCAATCATTTGTGTCGCATTGATTTGAAGCTAAACCTTCTACATCGCATTGATTTGAATCTAAATCATGTGTTTCGCTTGGATTTGAAGCTAACTCGTTTGTTTCGACTGCATTTGAAGCTACATCACTCATATCGCAAATATCTGAAGCTAAATCATTTGTGTCGCATGGATTTGAAACTAAACATTCTACATACTATTGATTTGAAGCTTAATCATGTGTTTTGCACGGATTTTGAAGCTAAATCGTTTGTTTCGTCTGCATTTGAAGCTATATCACTTATATCCCATGTGTTTGATGCTAAATCATTTGTTTCGCATGGATTTGAAGCTAAACCTTCTACAGCGCATTGATTTGAAGCTAAATCATGTGTTTCGTACGGTTTTGAAGCTAAACCTTCTACATAGCATTGATTTGAAGCTAAATCATGTGTTTTACTTGAATTTGAAGCTAACTCGTTTGTTTAGTCTGCATTTGAAGCTATATCACTCATATCCCAAGTGTTTGATGCTAAATCAATTGTTTCGCATGGATTTGAAGCTAAACCTTCTACATCGGATTGATTTGAAGCTTAATCATGTGTTTCGCTCGGATACGAAGCTAACTCGTTTGTTTAGTCTGCATTTGAAGCTATATCACTCATATCCCAAGTGTTTGATGCTAAATCAGTTGTGTCGCATGAATTTGAAGCTAAACCTTCTACATCGCATTGATTTGAATCTAAATCATGTGTTTCGCTTGGATATGAGGCTAACTCGTTTGTTTAGTCGCATTTGCTGCTATATCACTTATATCGCAAGTATCTGAACATAAATCATATGTTTCGCATGGATTTAAAGCTAATCCTTCTACATCGCATTGATTTGAAGCTAAATCATGCGTTTCGCTTGGATATAAAGCTAACTCGTTTGTTTAATCTGCATTTGAAGCTATATCATTTATATCGCAAGTATCTGAAGCTAAATCATTTGTGTCGCATGGATTTGAAGCTAAACCTTCTTCATAGCATTGATTTGAATCTAAATCATGTGTTTCGCTTGGATTTGAAGCTAACTCGTTTGTTTCGACTGCATTTGAAGCTATATCACTCATATCGCAAATATCTGAAGCTAAATCATTTGTGTCGCATGGATTTGAAACTAAACATTCTACATACTATTGATTTGAAGCTTAATCATGTGTTTTGCACGGATTTTGAAGCTAAATTGTTTGTTTCGTCTGCATTTGAAGCTATATCACTTATATCCCATGTGTTTGATGCTAAATCATTTGTTTCGCATGGATTTGAAGCTAAACCTTCTACAGCGCATTGATATGAAGCTAAATCATGTGTTTCGCTTGGATTTGAAGCTAAACCTTCTATATCGCATTGATTTGAAGCTAAAACATGTGTATCGCACGGATTTTGAAGCTAAATCGTTTGTTTCGTCTGCCTTTGAAGCTATATCACTTATATCCCATGTGTTTGATGCTAAATCATTTGTTTCCCATGGAGTTGATGCTAAACCTTCTACAGCGCATTGATTTGAAGCTAAATCATGTGTTTCGCTTGAGTTTGTATCTAACTCGTTTGTTTAGTCTGTATTTGAAGCCATATCACTCATATCCCAAGTGTTTGATGCTAAATCATTTGTGTCGCATGGATTTGAAGCTAAACCTTCTACATGGCATTGATTTGAAGCAAAATCGTGTGTCCCGCATGGATTTGAAGCTAACTCGTTTGTTTCGCATGCACTTGAATCTATATCACCTACATCCCAAGTGTTTGAAGCTAAATCATTTGTTTCGCATGGATTTGAAGCTAAACCTTCTACAGCGCATTGATTTGAAGCTAAATCATGTGTTTCGCTTGAATTTGAAGCTAACTCGTTTGTTTAGTCTGCATTTGAAGCTATTGCACTCATATCCCAAGTGTTTCATGCTAAATCAATTGTTTCGCATGGATTTGAAGCTAATCCTTCTCTATCGCATTGATTTGCAGCTGAATCATGTGTTTGGCATGGACTTGAAGCTAACTCGTTTGTTTCGCATGCAGCTGAAGCTATATCACCTATATCCCAAGTGTTTGAAGCTAAATCATTTGTTTCGCATGGATTTGAAGCTAAACCTTCTACATCGCATTGATTTGAAGCTAAATCATGTGTTTCACTTGGATATGAATCTAACTCGTTTGTTTAGCCTGCATTTGAAGCTATATCACTTATATCGCAAGTATCTGAAGCAAAATCAGTTGTGTCGCATGGCTTTGAATCTAAACCTTCTACATAGCATTGATTTGAAGCTAAATCATGTGTTTCGCTTGAATTTGAAGCTAACTCGTTTGTTTAGTCTGCATTTGAAGCTAATCACTTATATCGCAAGAATCTGAAACTAAATCATTTGTGTCGCATGGATTTGAAGCTAAACATTCTCCATCGCATTGATTTGCAGCTGAATCATGTGTTTCGCATGGATTTGAAGGTAAACCTTCTAAATTGCATTGTTTTGTAGGTAAATAATGTGTTCTGCTTGGATTTGAAGCTAACTCGTTTGTTTCGTGTGTATTTGAAGCTATATCGCTTATATCAGAAGTATCTGAAGCTAAATCATTTGTTTCGCATGGATTTTAACCTAACTCGTTCGTTTCGCCTGCATTTCATGCTATATCACTTATCGCAAGTATCTGAAGCTAAATCATTTGTGTCGCATGGATTTGAAGCTACACCTTCTACATCGCATTGATTTGAATCTAAATCATGTGTTTCGCTTGGATATTGAGCTAACTCGTTCGCTTAGTCTGCATTTGAAGCTATATCACTCATATCGCATGTATCTGATGCTACATCATTTGTATCGCATGGATTTGAATCTAAACCATCTACATAGCATTGATTTGAAGCTTAATAATGTGTTTTGCATGGATTTGAAGCTAATTCGTTTGTTTCGACTGCATTTGAAGCTATATCACTCATATCGCTAGTATCTGAAGCTAAGTCATTTGTGTCGCATGGATTTGAAACTAAACATTCTACGAACTATTGATTTGAAGCTTAATCATGTGTTTTGCATGGTTTTGAAGCTAACTCGTTTGTTTCTCCTGCATTGGAAGCTATATCACCTGTATCGCATGTATCTGATGCTAAATCATTTGTGTCGCATGGTTTTGAAGCTAAACCATCTACATGGCATTGATTTGAAGCAAAATCGTGTGTCCCGCATGGATTTGAAGCTAACTCGTTTGTTTCGCATGCACTTGAAGCTATATCACCTACATCCCAAGTGTTTGAAGCTAAATCATTTGTTTCGCATGGATTTGAAGCTAAACCTTCTACAGCGCATTGATTTGAAGCTAAATCATGTGTTTCGCTTGAACTTGAAGCTAACTCGTTTGTTTAGTCTGCATTTGAAACTATATCACTCATATCCCAAGTGTTTGATGCTAAATCAATTGTTTCGCATGGATTTGAAGCTAATCCTTCTCTATCGCATTGATTTGAAGATAAATCGTGTGTTTCACTTGGATATGAATCTAACTCGTTTGTTTAGTCTGCATTTGAAGCTAATCACTTATATCGCAAGAATCTGAAACTAAATTATTTGTGTCGCATGGATTTGAAGCTAAACATTCTCCATCGCATTGATTTGCAGCTGAATCATGTGTTTTGCATGGACTTGAAGCTAACTCGATTGTTGCGCATGCAGGTGATGCTATATCACCTATATCCCAATTGTTTGATGCTCAATCATTTGTGTCGCATGGATTTGAAGCTAAACCTTCTACATCGCATTGATTTGTTGCTAAATCATGTGCTTCGCCTCGATTTGAAGGTAAACCTTCTACATCGCATTGATTTGTAGCGAAATAATGTGTTCTGCTTGGATTTGAAGCTAACTCGTTTGTTTCGTGTGCATTTGAAGCTATATCGCTTATATCGCAAGTATCTGAAGCTAAATCATTTGTTTCGCATGGATTTGAAGCTAAATCTTCTACATCTCATTGATTTGCAGCTACATCATGTGTTTCGCATGGATTTGAAGCTAACTCGTTCGTTTCGCCTGCATTTCATGCTATATCACTTATATCGCAAGTATCTGAAGCTAAATCATTTGTGTCGCATGGATTTGAAGCTAAACCTTCTACATAGCATTGATTTGAAGCTCAATCATGTGTTTTGCATGGATTTGATGCTAACTCGATTGTTTCGAATGCATTTGAAGCTATATCACATATATCTCAAATGTTTGATGCTAAATCATATGTTTCGCATGGATTTGAACCTAAACCTTCTACATCGCATTGATTTGCAGCTAAATCATGTGTTTCGCTTGGATATGGAGCTAACTCGTTTGTTTCGACTGCATTTGAAGCTATATCACTTATAGCCCAAGTAATTGAAGCTCAATCATTTGTGTCGCATGGATTTGAAGCTAAACCTTCTTCATACTATTGATTTGAAGCTAAATCATGTGTTTCACTTGGATATGAATCTAACTCGTTTGTTTAGTCTGCATTTGAAGCTAATCACTTATATCGCAAGAATCTGAAACTAAATCATTTGTGTCGCATGGATTTGAAGCTAAACATTCTCCATCGCATTGATTTGCAGCTGAATCATGTGTTTTGCATGGACTTGAAGCTAACTCGTTTGTTTCGCATGCAGGTGATGCTATATCACCTATATCCCAATTGTTTGACGCTCAATCATTTGTGTCGCATGGATTTGAAGCTAAACCTTCTACATCGCATTGATTTGTTGCTAAATCATGTGCTTCGCCTGGATTTGAAGGTTAACCTTCTACATCGCATTGATTTGTAGCGAAATAATGTGTTCTGCTTGGATTTGAAGCTAACTCGTTTGTTTCGTGTGCATTTGAAGCTATATCGCTTATATCGCAAGTATCTGAAGCTAAATCATTTGTTTCGCATGGATTTGAAGCTAAATCTTCTACATCTCATTGATTTGCAGCTACATCATGTGTTTCGCATGGATTTGAAGCTAACTCGTTCGTTTCGCCTGCATTTCATGCTATATCACTTATATCGCAAGTATCTGAAGCTAAATCATTTGTGTCGCATGGATTTGAAGCTAAACCTTCTACATCGCATTGATTTGCAGCTAAATCATGTGTTTCGCTTGGATATGGAGCTAACTCGTTTGTTTCGACTGCATTTGAAGCTATATCACTTATAGCCCAAGTAATTGAAGCTCAATCATTTGTGTCTCATGGATTTGAAGCTAAACCTTCTACATACTATTGATTTGAAGCTAAATCATGTATTTCACTTGGATATGAATCTAACTCGTTTGTTTAGTCTGCATTTGAAGCTAATCACTTATATCGCAAGAATCTGAAACTAAATCATTTGTGTCGCATGGATTTGAAGCTAACTCGTTTGTTTCGCATGGATTTGAAGCTAAACCTTCTGCATCGAATTGATTTGAAGCTAAATCATGTGTTTTGCATGGATTTGATGCTAACTCGTTTGTCTCCCCTGCATTTGAAGCTATATCAGTTATATCGCAAGTATCTGATGCTAAAACATTTGTTTCGTATGGATTTGAAGCTAAGCCTTCTACTTCGCATGGATTTAAAGCTAAATGATGTGTACCGCATGGATTTTGAAACTAACTCGTTTGATTCGTCTGCATTTGAAGCAATATCAGCTATATCTCAAGTATCTAATGCTAAATCATTTGTTTCGCATGGATTTGAAGCTAAACCTTCTATGTGGCATTGATTTGAAGCTTAATCATGTGTTTTGCATGGAGTTGAAGCTAACTCGTTTGTTTCTCCTGCATTTGAAGCTATATTAATTATATCGTAAGTATCTGAAGCTAAATCATTTGTTTCGCATGGATTTGAAGCTAAACCTTCTACGTGGCATTGATTTGAAGCTTAATCATGTGTTTTGCATGGATTTGAAGCTAACTCGTTTGTTTCTCCTGCAATTGAAGCTATATCAGTTATATCGCAAGTATCTGATGCTAAATGATTTGTTTAGCATGGATTTGAAGCTAAACCTTCTACATCGCATTGATTTAAAGCTACCTCGTTTGTTTCGCCTTCACTTGAAGATATTTTATTTATATCGCAAGTATTTGAAGGTATCCCATTTATTTCTCATGGATTTGAAGCTAAGCCTTCTATTTCGAATTGATTTGAAGAAAAATCATGTGTTTTGCATGGATTTGATGCTAACTCGTTTGTTGCCCCTGCATTTGAAGCTATATTAATTATATCGTAAGTATCTGAAGCTAAATCATTTGTTTCGCATGGATTTGAAGCTAAACCTTCTACGTGGCATTGATTTGAAGCTTAATCAGGTGTTTTGCATGGATTTGAAGCTAACTCGTTTGTTTCTCCTGCAATTGAAGCTATATCAGTTATATCGCAAGTATCTGATGCTAAATGATTTGTTTAGCATGGATTTGAAGCTAAACCTTCTACATCGCATTGATTTAAAGCTACCTCGTTTGTTTCGCCTTCACTTGAAGATATTTTATTTATATCGCAAGTATTTGAAGGTATCCCATATATTTCTCATGGATTTGAAGCTAAGCCTTCTATTTCGAATTGGTTTGAAGAAAAATCATGTGTTTTGCATGGATTTGATGCTAACTCGTTCATTTCGCCTGCATTTGATGCTATAACACTGACATCGCAAGTATCTGAAGCTAAATCATTTGTTTCGCATGGATTTGAAGCTAAACCTTCTACATCGTATTGATTTGAAGCTAACTCATTTGTTTCGCTTGGATTAGAAGCTAAACATTCTACATCGCATGGATTTGAAGCTAAACCTTCTACATCGTATTGATTTGAAGCTAAGTCGTTTGTTTCGTCTGAATTCGAAGGTATGTCACTTATATCGCAAGTATCTGAACCTAAATCATATGTTTCGCATGGATTTGAACCTAAACCTTCTACATCGCATTGATTTGCAGCTAAATCATGTGTTTCGCTTGGATATGGAGCTAACTCGTTTGTTTCGACTGCATTTGAAGCTATATCACTTATAGCCCAAGTAATTGAAGCTCAATCATTTGTGTCGCATGGATTTGAAGCTAAACCTTCTTCATACTATTGATTTGAAGCTAAATCATGTGTTTCACTTGGATATGAATCTAACTCGTTTGTTTAGTCTGCATTTGAAGCTAATCACTTATATCGCAAGAATCTGAAACTAAATCATTTGTGTCGCATGGATTTGAAGCTAAACATTCTCCATCGCATTGATTTGCAGCTGAATCATGTGTTTTGCATGGACTTGAAGCTAACTCGTTTGTTTCGCATGCAGGTGATGCTATATCACCTATATCCCAATTGTTTGATGCTCAATCATTTGTGTCGCATGGATTTGAAGCTAAACCTTCTACATCGCATTGATTTGTTGCTAAATCATGTGCTTCGCCTGGATTTGAAGGTAAACCTTCTACATCGCATTGATTTGTAGCGAAATAATGTGTTCTGCTTGGATTTGAAGCTAACTCGTTTGTTTCGTGTGCATTTGAAGCTATATCGCTTATATCGCAAGTATCTGAAGCTAAATCATTTGTTTCGCATGGATTTGAAGCTAAATCTTCTACATCTCATTGATTTGCAGCTACATCATGTGTTTCGCATGGATTTGAAGCTAACTCGTTCGTTTCGCCTGCATTTCATGCTATATCACTTATATCGCAAGTATCTGAAGCTAAATCATTTGTGTCGCATGGATTTGAAGCTAAACCTTCTACATCGCATTGATTTGCAGCTAAATCATGTGTTTCGCTTGGATATGGAGCTAACTCGTTTGTTTCGACTGCATTTGAAGCTATATCACTTATAGCCCAAGTAATTGAAGCTCAATCATTTGTGTCTCATGGATTTGAAGCTAAACCTTCTACATACTATTGATTTGAAGCTAAATCATGTGTTTCACTTGGATATGAATCTAACTCGTTTGTTTAGTCTGCATTTGAAGCTAATCACTTATATCGCAAGAATCTGAAACTAAATCATTTGTGTCGCATGGATTTGAAGCTAACTCGTTTGTTTCGCATGGATTTGAAGCTAAACCTTCTGCATCGAATTGATTTGAAGCTAAATCATGTGTTTTGCATGGATTTGATGCTAACTCGTTTGTCTCCCCTGCATTTGAAGCTATATCAGTTATATCGCAAGTATCTGATGCTAAAACATTTGTTTCGTATGGATTTGAAGCTAAGCCTTCTACTTCGCATGGATTTAAAGCTAAATGATGTGTACCGCATGGATTTTGAAACTAACTCGTTTGATTCGTCTGCATTTGAAGCAATATCAGCTATATCTCAAGTATCTAATGCTAAATCATTTGTTTCGCATGGATTTGAAGCTAAACCTTCTATGTGGCATTGATTTGAAGCTTAATCATGTGTTTTGCATGGAGTTGAAGCTAACTCGTTTGTTTCTCCTGCATTTGAAGCTATATTAATTATATCGTAAGTATCTGAAGCTAAATCATTTGTTTCGCATGGATTTGAAGCTAAACCTTCTACGTGGCATTGATTTGAAGATTAATCATGTGTTTTGCATGGATTTGAAGCTAACTCGTTTGTTTCTCCTGCAATTGAAGCTATATCAGTTATATCGCAAGTATCTGATGCTAAATGATTTGTTTAGCATGGATTTGAAGCTAAACCTTCTACATCGCATTGATTTAAAGCTACCTCGTTTGTTTCGCCTTCACTTGAAGATATTTTATTTATATCGCAAGTATTTGAAGGTATCCCATTTATTTCTCATGGATTTGAAGCTAAGCCTTCTATTTCGAATTGATTTGAAGAAAAATCATGTGTTTTGCATGGATTTGATGCTAACTCGTTTGTTGCCCCTGCATTTGATGCTATAACACTGACATCGCAAGTATCTGAAGCTAAATCATTTGTTTCGCATGGATTTGAAGCTAAACCTTCTACATCGTATTGATTTGAAGCTAACTCATTTGTTTCGCTTGGATTAGAAGCTAAACATTCTACATCGCATGGATTTGATGCTAAACCTTCTACATCGTATTGATTTGAAGCTAAGTCGTTTGTTTCGTCTGAATTCGAAGGTATGTCACTTATATCGCAAGTATCTGAACCTAAATCATATGTTTCGCATGGATTTGAAACTAAACCTTCTACATAGCATTGATTTGAAGCTAAATCATGTGTTTCGCATGGATTTGAAGCTAAGCCTTCTATTTCGCATGGATTTAGAGATAATGATGTGTATCGCATGGATTTTGAAGCTAACTCGTTTGATTCGTCTGCATTTGAAGCTTTGGTTATGGAGTGTGTTCTGGTAAATAACTGGTGCGTGCGGTGTAACTATTAAACTTTATTTATTAAGTTGCGTAGAAACACTTTCGGGTGACGTGACGTCGTAGCAAGAGAGGTATGAGAAGTATCGAAGGTATGCGAGGTATGAGAGCGAGCGTCTCACTGTTGCTCTTTTTATATTTTCCTGTTTGCCCCCGGCAAGGGCTCTGGACACCCCCTGATTTGTTGACCCGCGAATGGGTTTTCCCAATCAGCGTTGTCCATCTCCTTCTCACCGCGTTGTCCCTTACGCCCTGAGCGCGTCCCGTTTTGGGACCGCGTGGTTATCGGAGTGGGTGCGTTTTTTATGATGTAACGGCCTGGGTTTTCCTCAGGGCCGTTGCGCTCGGACGTCCGGCGTTCGGGTCCGTTTTGCGTGCCCTTCGGAATTTCCCGTTATTTATGACGGTCTCGTAGGCTATCGAGAATCAGGTAAAAAAAGAAACTCTACTGGCTTATTGCCATCCGCACAGAAAACAGTTTACTCAAAGATAGCCTTTTCGAAGGAGAGTCATAAATATGTTAGTCGTTTGCGCGAGAAATAAATCTTCTCTTATGCGCGCCGACTGGCCGCTACATCACCCCCTTACCAGTGCAAACGTTACTATCTCTAATATATTCGCTTATGTCAATCTTAAGGTTACTGTCGCTGGCTGTTTGCTACCTAACGCCTACCTGGAGCCTTTCCGGGAGTCGTACTCTTCTACCGGAACGAGTACGGGGCTCAGGCGCGTTACTGTGACTGCTGTCTGACGTATTGCTGTGTTGTTGTCGTACGTCGTTACCGACGTACTTGTCGTCGATGCTGTAGGCGGGTTTGAGCCTATCGACTGAGACGGTGGTCTCTTTGCCTCGAACCCGCACCACAAAGTTCTTTATGTCGTTGCTCCTGGATACGACAGGGAACGGTCCGTCGTACGGATTTTGGAGGGGGCCTCGTACCGCGTCTGTCCGTATGAAGACCTGCGATGTTGTCGCGAGGTCCTTAAAGACGAACATCCTTCTTTGTCCGTGGCGGGAACCGTGTGTCGGTCGTATCTTGCGGAAGTGGTCGCGCAGCTGTTCTATCACCTGGGCCTGGTCGGTCGCGTTGATATCGTTGTCGCGGAACATCTCTGCGGGGAGCTTGATGTTCTCGCCGTACACCAACTCCGCGGCTGATGACTTTAGGTCATCTCGGTACGCCGCTCGTATGCCCAGCAGAACGGCAGGTAACGCGTCGGTCCACCGGTCGTCGGCACGACATTTTATCGCCGCTTTCAGCTGCCGGTGAAAACGCTCGACCATGCCGTTTGCTGCGGGGTGGTACGCCGTAGTTCTTAGATGCTTACATCCGAGTAAGTGGTTCATTTGTCTGAACAGATGGGACTCGAACTGCCGGCCTTGATCCGTCGTTATTCTGGCAGGTGTCCCAAAACGTGCAATCCACCCCGAAACAAAGGCACGCGCGACTGTTTCGGCTTCGATGTTCTCGAGCGGTAAAGCTTCCGGCCAACGCGTATACCTATCGATGCAGGTGAGGCAGTATCTATTGCCCCTCGACGTAGGTAGTGGTCCTACCAAGTCGAGGTGCACGTGCACAAACCTGCACGACGGCGGCGCGAAGGTGCCTACCGGACTCGAGACATGCCTGGTGATCTTTGCTCTCTGGCACGCGAGGCAGCTCCGACTCCACTCTCGGCAATCCTTTTCCATCGACGGCCAAACGAAACGCTGTTTTACCAGACGGATTGTCGCCTTTACACCGGGATGCGACAATCCGTGTACGGCGTCGAAAATTTGGCGTCGGAAAGGAGCCGTTATGAATGGACGCACGTTACCGGTGGAAACGTCGCAATAGACAGGCGCGTCGCTGTCTATCGTGCGTATCCGTTTCAGGTCCAACGAGGTATCAGACGCATTTATGTACTTTTCGACTTCGCTGTCGTGCTCTTGCGAGCGTGCTAATTGTGCGTAATCGATGGACGTAACCGTCTCAACTCGCGAGAGTGCGTCTGCGACCTCGTTGTCCTTGCCGCTAACGTGTCGTATGTTCGTGGTGAACTGTCCGATAAGGTCGAGATATCGGAACTGTCTCGGCGTGCACTTGTCCGATCTTTGTTTGAACGCGAACACTATCGGTTTGTGGTCCGTGTAAATTATAAATTCGCGTCCCTCAATCGCATGGCGGAAATGCTTTACTGCTGTGTAAATCGCCAGCAGCTCGCGGTCATATGCGCTATATTTTTTTTGTGCAGGTGACAAGGCTTTCGTGCAAAAAGCTAACGGTTGCCACGAACCGCCTTGCCACTGCTGCAGCGTCGCTCCTAGCGCGAAATCTGATGCATCGACCATGATTGAGAGGCGCGAATCGTTCGACGGATGCGCCAATAGCGTCGCGTTCGCTAACGCGGTTTTTAGGTTTTCTAGCGCAGATTCCGCCTCACTCGTCCACTGCACGGGCGTGTTGCCTTTCAGCTTGCGCCCCCGCAACAGCAGATTGAGTGGAGCCTGCAACGTGGCCGCGCCGGGTATGAATCTACGATAGAAATTGACCATACCTAGGAAACCGCGCAGTTGTTTGACTGTTGCGGGTTTCGGGTATTCGTGTATGGCCTTAACTTTCTCGGCTAGTGGCCTGGTACCCTCGGCGCTGACCTCGTAACCTAAAAACCTCACCACCGATTCCGCGAATACGCATTTGCTCGGGTTCACGACGATGCCGTACTCCTGCAGACGTGAAAAAAGTGTGCGCAGGTGATCTCTATGCTCCGTCTCATTACCTGACGCCACTAGGATGTCGTCGAGGTACGCGTAGCAGAAATCCAGTCCCCTTATCACGGTGTCCATGAACCGCTGGAACGTCTGCGCTGCATTTTTCAGTCCGAAGGGCATAACTAGATATTCGTACAAACCGAACGGCGTCGTTATCGCGGTTTTCGGAATGTCCTCCGGATGGACGGGGATTTGGTGGTACGCGCGCACCAAATCGATCGTGGTAAAAATCGTCTTTCCGGACAACATTCTCGAAAAATCCTCGATGTGCGGAATCGGATAGCGGTCTGCGATCGTACGGGCATTGAGTAACCTGTAGTCTCCACAGGGTCTCCATCCGTTATCCTTCTTCGCAACCATGTGAAGGGCTGAGGCCCACTGGCTCTTAGAAGGACGGATGTGACCAAGACTTAACAGGTCCTCAAATTCCGTTCTAGCATTTCTAAAAAGTTCGGGCGATAAACGTCGCGGCTTACTATACACTGGTGGACCTGCGGTAGTCGTAATATGGTGTGTTACCTCGTGGGTGATCGGTCTGTTCGGCCGCGCTGCTGGACGCACGAGAGACGGGAACTCCGCTAGAAGCTGCTGGTACGGCGAGTCCCCGACGATCGCCTTGATGGTCGGTGTTGTTGAGGCGGCGATCCTCCCGCTGGATGTCAACGTGGTCGTCCGGTCGAGGAGTCGTCTTCCCGCGAGGTCCACTAGTAACCCATAGTGCGCCAGGAAGTCGGCTCCGATGATGGGTTTGGAGACGTCCGCTATCACGAATCTCCACGTGAACGACCGTCGCAACCCCAGGTCCAGGTCTGCTGGTTTCAGCCCGTACGTGCCGATGACGGACCCGTTTGCCGCAAACAGTTCGTGTTTCGCTTTTTTTAACGGGCCTTTGATGTACGCACGCGGGTACACGCACAGGTCTGAACCGGTGTCTATAAGGTATTCTTCGTTCTTGCTGCGTTCAAGAATGAAGAGGCGGCGGGTCCGCGGTCCATCACAATTTGCCGCATTTACCGTGATGCCCGATCGTTTCCCGCGTCGAATGTGCACGGCTGTCGGCACTTCGTGGATCTCGTTCCGAAGGTCTGGTGGTACCAGCAATGGTCCACGTTTCGCGGGGATGCGCTCCGGCGACGGCCTCTAGATCCCGAACGGCCGCGGTGTCTCCTCGAACGGTGCCTCGATGTTGATCGGTTATCACGGGTCCGCGGACGTGTGAGCTCGCTGACGTCGAGCTTGAATTCCTCCAGCAGGCCTCTCATTGCCTCTGTCGTCTCGGTCTGCGGGGCGGCTACGCTGGCCACGTGGACTTGGGTTGTGCCCTCGTGTATCTGGTCCGCGATTTGCGCCAGCTTGTTTAGCGGAATGTCTGGCTGCGCGCTTACGATCGCCCGGATCATGCTGGGTAGCCTGCCAGTCCATAATGTACCCAGAAATTTGTCCGGTACTGCCTGACCTGCCAAGTTCTGCATGTGCCGCAGAAATTGAGATGGCGTTCTGTCTCCCATCTCTTCTTTTTCCAGCAGCTGCTGGATTCGTCTCCCTTCGGACGCGGACAGGCGCCGGATTAGTTCGCCTTTTAGTGTCTCATACTTCTCGGTGGCCGGCGGTGACGTGATTATGTCCTGGACCTCCAGGGCATATTTCGGTTCCAGTTGAGACATTACGTAGTTGTACTTCGTCGTGTCCGCGGTGACGCCATTCAAAGCGAACTGGCCTTCTATCTGGTGGAACCAGATCGCCGGTTGTTCGGGCCAGAACGGTGGCACTCGTATGCCGACCCGGCACACCTCAGGTAACGCGGCGTTTCCCTGGCTCATACCTGTGTCCATTTCTGCCCTTATTTTACGGCGTGTCACTTGTGATTACTTCACCCGACGTTTTTTAGTCGCGCACTGCACAGTTATCGCACGTCGAGTCACCAATTTGGTTATGGAGTGTGTTCTGGTAAATAACTGGTGCGTGCGGTGTAACTATTAAACTTTATTTATTAAGTTGCGTAGAAACACTTTCGGGTGACGTGACGTCGTAGCAAGAGAGGTATGAGAAGTATCGAAGGTATGCGAGGTATGAGAGCGAGCGTCTCACTGTTGCTCTTTTTATATTTTCCTGTTTGCCCCCGGCAAGGGCTCTGGACACCCCCTGATTGGTTGACCCGCGAATGGGTTTTCCCAATCAGCGTTGTCCATCTCCTTCTCACCGCGTTGTCCCTTACGCCCTGAGCGCGTCCCGTTTTGGGACCGCGTGGTGATCGGAGTGGGTGCGTTTTTTATGATGTAACGGCCTGGGTTTTCCTCAGGGCCGTTGCGCTCGGACGTCCGGCGTTCGGGTCCGTTTTGCGTGCCCTTCGGAATTTCCCGTTATTTATGACGGTCTCGTAGGCTATCGAGAATCAGGTAAAAAAAGAAACTCTACTGGCTTATTGCCATCCGCACAGAAAACAGTTTACTCAAAGATAGCCTTTCCGAAGGAGAGTCATAAATATGTTAGTCGTTTGGGCGAGAAATAAATCTTCTCTTATGCGCGCCGACTGGCCGCTACATAGCTATATCAGTTATATCGCAAGTATCTGATGCTAAATCATTTGTTTCGCATGGATTTGTGGCTAAACCTTCTACATCGCATTGATTTGAAGCTAAATTATGTGTATCGCATGGATTTGAAGCTAAGCCTTCTTCTTCGCATGGATTTAAAGATAAATGATGTGTATCGCATGGAGTTTGAAGCTATCTCGTTTTATTCGTCTGCATTTGAAGCTATATCACTTATATCTCAAGTGTTTGATGCTAAATCATTTGTTTCGCATGGATTTGTAGCTAAACCTTCTACATCGCATTGATTTGAAGCTAAATCATGTGTATCGCATGGATTTGAAGCTAAGCCTTCTTCTTCGCATGGATTTAAAGATAAATGATGTGTATCGCATGGATTTTGAAGCTATCTCGTTTTATTCGTCTGCATTTGAAGCTATATCACTTATATCTCAAGTGTTTGATGCTAAATCATTTGTTTCGCATGGATTTGAAGCTAAACCTTCTACATCGTATTGATTTGAAGCTAAGTCGTTTGTTTCGTCTGAATGCGAAGGTATGTCACTTATATCGCAAGTATCTGAACCTAAATCATATGTTTCGCATGGATTTGAAACTAAACCTTCTACATAGCATTGATTTGCAGCTAAATCATGTGTTCGCATGGATTTGAAGCTAAGCCTTCTATTTCGCATGGATTTAGAGCTAAATGATGTGTATCGCATGGAGTTTGAAGCTATCTCGTTTTATTCGTCTGCATTTGAAGCTATATCACTTATATCTCAAGTGTTTGATGCTAAATCATTTGTTTCGCATGGATTTGTAGCTAAACCTTCTACATCGCATTGATTTGAAGCTAAGTCATGTGTTTTGCATGGATTTGATGCTAACTCGTTTGTTTCCCCTGCATTTGAAGCTATATCAGTTATATCGCAAGTATCTGATGCTAAAACATTTGTTTCGTATGGATTTGAAGCTAAGCCTTCTACTTCGCATGGATTTAAAGCTAAATGATGTGTACCGCATGGATATTGAAACTAACTCGTTTGATTCGTCTGCATTTGAAGCTATATCAGTTATATCGCAAGTATCTGAAGCTAAATCATTTGTGCCGCATGGATTTGAAGCTAAACCTTCTACATCGTATTGATTTGAAGCTAACTCATTTGTTTCGCATGAATTAGAAGCTAAACATTCTACATCGCATGGATTTGAAGCTAAACCTTCTACATCGTATACATTTGAAGCTAAGTCGTTTGTTTAGTCTGAATTCGAAGGTATGTCACTTATATCGCAAGTATCTGAACCTAAATCATATGTTTCGCATGGATTTGAAACTAAACCTTCTACATAGCATTGTTTTGCAGCTAAATCATGTGTTTCGCATGGATTTGAAGCTAAGGCTTCTATTTCGCATGGATTTAGAGCTAAATAATGTGTATCGCATGGATTTTGAAGCTAACTCGTTTGATTCGTCTGCATTTGAAGCTATATCAGTTATATCGTAAGTATCTGATGCTAAATCATTTGTTTCGCATTGATTTGAAGCTAAACCTTCAACATCGCATTGATTTCCTGCTAAATCATGTGTATCGCATGGATTTTGAAGCTAACTCGTTTGTTTCTCCTGCATTTGAAGCTATATCACTTATATAGCTAGTATCTGAAGCAGAATCATTTGTGCCGCATGGATTTGAAGCTAAACCTTCTACATCGTATTGATTTGAAGCTAATTCATTTGTTTCGCATGGTTTAGAATCTAAAAATTCTACATCGCATGGATTTGAAGCTAAACCTTCTACATTGTATTGATTTGAAGCTAAGTCGTTTGTTTAGTCTGAATTCGAAGGTATGTCACTTATATCGCAAGTATCTGAACCTAAATCATATGTTTCGCATGGATTTGAAACTAAACCTTCTACATAGCATTGTTTTGCAGCTAAATCATGTGTTTCGCATGGATTTGAAGCTAAGGCTTCTATTTCGCATGGATTTAGAGCTAAATAATGTGTATCGCATGGATTTTGAAGCTAACTCGTTTGATTCGTCTGCATTTGAAGCTATATCAGTTATATCGTAAGTATCTGATGCTAAATCATTTGTTTCGCATTGATTTGAAGCTAAACCTTCAACATCGCATTGATTTCCTGCTAAATCATGTGTATCGCATGGATTTTGAAGCTAACTCGTTTGTTTCTCCTGCATTTGAAGCTATATCACTTATATAGCTAGTATCTGAAGCAGAATCATTTGTGCCGCATGGATTTGAAGCTAAACCTTCTACATCGTATTGATTTGAAGCTAATTCATTTGTTTCGCATGGTTTAGAATCTAAAAATTCTACATCGCCTGGATTTGAAGCTAAACCTTCTACATTGTATTGATTTGAAGCTAAGTCGTTTGTTTCGTTTGAATTCGAAGGTATATCACTTATATCGCAAGTATCTGAACCTAAATCATATGTTTCGCATGGATTTGAAACTAAACCTTCTACATAGCATTGATTTGCAGCTAAATCATGTGTATCGCATGGATTTGAAGCTAAGCCTTCTTCTTCGCATGGATTTAAAGATAAATGATGTGTATCGCATGGATTTTGAAGCTATCTCGTTTTATTCGTCTGCATTTGAAGCTATATCACTTATATCTCAAGTATCTGATGCTAAATCATTTGTTTCGCATGGATTTGAAGCTAAACCTTCTACATCGTATTGATTTGAAGCTAAGTCGTTTGTTTCGTCTGAATGCGAAGGTATGTCACTTATATCGCAAGTATCTGAACCTAAATCATATGTTTCGCATGGATTTGAAACTAAACCTTCTACATAGCATTGATTTGCAGCTAAATCATGTGTTCGCATGGATTTGAAGCTAAACCTTCTACATCGCATTGATTTGAAGCTAAAACATGTGTGTCGCACGGATTTTGAAGTTAAATCGTTTGTTTGTCTGCATTTGAATCTATATCACTTCCATCCCATGTGTTTGATGCTAAATCATTTGTTTCGCATGGATTTGAAGCTAAACCTTCTACAGCGCATTGATTTGAAGCTAAATCATGAGTGTCGCACGGTTTTGAAGCTAAACCTTTTACATAGCATTGATTTGAAGCTTAATCATGTGTTTTGCTTGAATTTGAAGCTAACTCGTTTGTTTAGTCTGCATTTGAAGCTATATCACTCATATCCCAAGTGTTTGATGCTAAATCAATTGTTTCGCATGGATTTGAAGCTAAACCTTCTACATCGGATTGATTTGAAGTTTAATCATGTGTTTCGCTTGGATACGAAGCTAACTCGTTTGTTTAGTCTGCATTTGAAGCTATGTCACTCATATCCCAACTGTTTGATGCTAAATCAATTATTTCGCATGGATTTGAAGCTAAACCTTCTACATCGGATTGATTTGTAGCTAAATCATGTGATTCGCATGGATTTGAAGCTAACTCGTTTGTTTCGCATGCACTTGAAGCTATATCATATACATCCCAAGTGTTTGAAGCTAAATCATTTGTTTCGCATGGATTTGAAGCTAAACCTTCTACAGCGCATTAATATGAAGCTAAATCATGTGTTTCGCCTGGATTTGAAGCTAAACCTTCTATATCGCATTGATTTGAAGCTAAAACATGTGTATCGCACGGATTTTGAAGCTAAATCGTTTGTTTCGTTTGCCTTTGAAGCTATATCACGTATATCCCATGTGTTTGATGCTAAATCAATGGTTTCGCATAGATTTGAAGCTAAGCCTTATACTTCGCATCGATTTGAAGCTAAATGATGTGTATCGCATGCATTTTGAAGCTAACTCGTTTGGTTGGTCTGCATTTGAAGCTATATCACTTATATCGCAAGTATTTGAAGCTAAATAATATGTATCCCATGGACTTGAAGCTAAACCTTCTCCATCGCATTGATTTGCAGCTGGATCATGTGTTTCGCATGGACTTGAAGCTAACTCGTTTGTTTCGCATGCAACTGAAGCTATATCATCTATATCCCAAGTGTTTGAAGCTCAATCATTTGTGTTGCATGGATTTGAAGCTAAACCTTCTACATCGCATTGATTTGAATCTAAATCATGTGTTTCGCTTGGATATGGAGCTAACTCGTTTGTTTAGTCTGCATTTGAAGCTATATCACTCATATCCCAAGTGTTTGATGCTAAATCAATTGTTTCGCATAGATTTGAAGCTAAGCCTTATACTTCGCATCGATTTGAAGCTAAATGATGTGTATCGCATGCATTTTGAAGCTAACTCGTTTGGTTGGTCTGCATTTAAAGCTATATCACTTATATCGCAAGTATTTGAAGCTAAATAATTTGTATCCCATGGATTTGAAGCTAAACCTTCTCCATCGCATTGTTTTGAATCTAAATCATGTGTTTCGCTTGGATATGGAGCTAACTCGTTTGTTTCGACTGCATTTGAAGCTATATCACTTATAGCCCAAGTAATTGAAGCTCAATCATTTGTGTCGCATGGATTTGAAGCTAACTCGTTTGTTTCGCATGCACTTGATTCTATATCACCTACATCCCAAGTGTTTGAAGCTAAATCATTTGTTTCGCATGGATTTGAAGCTTACGCGTTTGTTTAGTCTGCATTTGAAGCTCTATCACTCATGTCCCAAGTGTTTGATGCTAAATCAATTGTTTCGCATGGATTTCAAGCTAAACCTTTTACATCGGATTGATTTGAAGCTTAATTATGTGTTTCGCTTGGATACGAAGCTAACTTGTTTGTTTAGTCTGCATTTGAAGCTATATCACTCATATCGCAAGTATCTGAAGCTAAATCATTGCGTCGCATGGATTTGAAGCTAAACCTTCTACATACTATTGATTTGAAGCTCAATCATGTGTTTTGCATAGATTTGAAGCTAACTCGTTTGTTTCTTCTGCATTTGAAGCTATATCACTTGTATCGCATGTATCTGATGCTAAATCATTTGTGTCGCATGGATTTGAATCTAAACCATCTACAGAGCATTAATTTCAAGCTTAATAATGTGTTTTGCATGGATTTGGAGCTAACTCGTTTGTTTCGACTCCATTTGAAGCTATATCACTCATATCGCAAGCATCTGAAGCTAAATCATTTGTGTCGCATGGATTTGAAGCTAAACCTTCTACATCGCATTGATTTGAAGCTAAATCATGTGTTTCACTTGGTCATGAATCTAACTCGTTTGTTTAGCCTGCATTTGAAGCTATATCACTTATATCGCAAGTATCTGAAGCAAAATCAGTTGTGTCGCATGGCTTTGAATCTAAACCTTCTACATAGCATTGATTTGAAGCTAAATCATGTGTTTCGCTTGAATTTGAAGCTAACTCGTTTGTTTAGTCTGCATTTGAAGCTAATCACTTATATCGCAAGAATCTGAAACTAAATCATTTGTATCGCATGGATTTGAAGCTAAGCCTTCTTCTTCGCATGGATTTAAAGATAAATGATGTGTATCGCATGGAGTTTGAAGCTATCTCGTTTTATTCGTCTGCATTTGAAGCTATATCACTTATATCTCAAGTGTTTGATGCTAAATCATTTGTTTCGCATGGATTTGTAGCTAAACCTTCTACATCGCATTGATTTGAAGCTAAATCATGTGTATCGCATGGATTTGAAGCTAAGCCTTCTTCTTCGCATGGATTTAAAGATAAATGATGTGTATCGCATGGATTTTGAAGCTATCTCGTTTTATTCGTCTGCATTTGAAGCTATATCACTTATATCTCAAGTGTTTGATGCTAAATCATTTGTTTCGCATGGATTTGAAGCTAAACCTTCTACATCGTATTGATTTGAAGCTAAGTCGTTTGTTTCGTCTGAATGCGAAGGTATGTCACTTATATCGCAAGTATCTGAACCTAAATCATATGTTTCGCATGGATTTGAAACTAAACCTTCTACATAGCATTGATTTGCAGCTAAATCATGTGTTCGCATGGATTTGAAGCTAAGCCTTCTATTTCGCATGGATTTAGAGCTAAATGATGTGTATCGCATGGAGTTTGAAGCTATCTCGTTTTATTCGTCTGCATTTGAAGCTATATCACTTATATCTCAAGTGTTTGATGCTAAATCATTTGTTTCGCATGGATTTGTAGCTAAACCTTCTACATCGCATTGATTTGAAGCTAAGTCATGTGTTTTGCATGGATTTGATGCTAACTCGTTTGTTTCCCCTGCATTTGAAGCTATATCAGTTATATCGCAAGTATCTGATGCTAAAACATTTGTTTCGTATGGATTTGAAGCTAAGCCTTCTACTTCGCATGGATTTAAAGCTAAATGATGTGTACCGCATGGATATTGAAACTAACTCGTTTGATTCGTCTGCATTTGAAGCTATATCAGTTATATCGCAAGTATCTGAAGCTAAATCATTTGTGCCGCATGGATTTGAAGCTAAACCTTCTACATCGTATTGATTTGAAGCTAACTCATTTGTTTCGCATGAATTAGAAGCTAAACATTCTACATCGCATGGATTTGAAGCTAAACCTTCTACATCGTATACATTTGAAGCTAAGTCGTTTGTTTAGTCTGAATTCGAAGGTATGTCACTTATATCGCAAGTATCTGAACCTAAATCATATGTTTCGCATGGATTTGAAACTAAACCTTCTACATAGCATTGTTTTGCAGCTAAATCATGTGTTTCGCATGGATTTGAAGCTAAGGCTTCTATTTCGCATGGATTTAGAGCTAAATAATGTGTATCGCATGGATTTTGAAGCTAACTCGTTTGATTCGTCTGCATTTGAAGCTATATCAGTTATATCGTAAGTATCTGATGCTAAATCATTTGTTTCGCATTGATTTGAAGCTAAACCTTCAACATCGCATTGATTTCCTGCTAAATCATGTGTATCGCATGGATTTTGAAGCTAACTCGTTTGTTTCTCCTGCATTTGAAGCTATATCACTTATATAGCTAGTATCTGAAGCAGAATCATTTGTGCCGCATGGATTTGAAGCTAAACCTTCTACATCGTATTGATTTGAAGCTAATTCATTTGTTTCGCATGGTTTAGAATCTAAAAATTCTACATCGCATGGATTTGAAGCTAAACCTTCTACATTGTATTGATTTGAAGCTAAGTCGTTTGTTTAGTCTGAATTCGAAGGTATGTCACTTATATCGCAAGTATCTGAACCTAAATCATATGTTTCGCATGGATTTGAAACTAAACCTTCTACATAGCATTGTTTTGCAGCTAAATCATGTGTTTCGCATGGATTTGAAGCTAAGGCTTCTATTTCGCATGGATTTAGAGCTAAATAATGTGTATCGCATGGATTTTGAAGCTAACTCGTTTGATTCGTCTGCATTTGAAGCTATATCAGTTATATCGTAAGTATCTGATGCTAAATCATTTGTTTCGCATTGATTTGAAGCTAAACCTTCAACATCGCATTGATTTCCTGCTAAATCATGTGTATCGCATGGATTTTGAAGCTAACTCGTTTGTTTCTCCTGCATTTGAAGCTATATCACTTATATAGCTAGTATCTGAAGCAGAATCATTTGTGCCGCATGGATTTGAAGCTAAACCTTCTACATCGTATTGATTTGAAGCTAATTCATTTGTTTCGCATGGTTTAGAATCTAAAAATTCTACATCGCCTGGATTTGAAGCTAAACCTTCTACATTGTATTGATTTGAAGCTAAGTCGTTTGTTTCGTTTGAATTCGAAGGTATATCACTTATATCGCAAGTATCTGAACCTAAATCATATGTTTCGCATGGATTTGAAACTAAACCTTCTACATAGCATTGATTTGCAGCTAAATCATGTGTATCGCATGGATTTGAAGCTAAGCCTTCTTCTTCGCATGGATTTAAAGATAAATGATGTGTATCGCATGGATTTTGAAGCTATCTCGTTTTATTCGTCTGCATTTGAAGCTATATCACTTATATCTCAAGTATCTGATGCTAAATCATTTGTTTCGCATGGATTTGAAGCTAAACCTTCTACATCGTATTGATTTGAAGCTAAGTCGTTTGTTTCGTCTGAATGCGAAGGTATGTCACTTATATCGCAAGTATCTGAACCTAAATCATATGTTTCGCATGGATTTGAAACTAAACCTTCTACATAGCATTGATTTGCAGCTAAATCATGTGTTCGCATGGATTTGAAGCTAAACCTTCTACATCGCATTGATTTGAAGCTAAAACATGTGTGTCGCACGGATTTTGAAGTTAAATCGTTTGTTTGTCTGCATTTGAATCTATATCACTTCCATCCCATGTGTTTGATGCTAAATCATTTGTTTCGCATGGATTTGAAGCTAAACCTTCTACAGCGCATTGATTTGAAGCTAAATCATGAGTGTCGCACGGTTTTGAAGCTAAACCTTTTACATAGCATTGATTTGAAGCTTAATCATGTGTTTTGCTTGAATTTGAAGCTAACTCGTTTGTTTAGTCTGCATTTGAAGCTATATCACTCATATCCCAAGTGTTTGATGCTAAATCAATTGTTTCGCATGGATTTGAAGCTAAACCTTCTACATCGGATTGATTTGAAGTTTAATCATGTGTTTCGCTTGGATACGAAGCTAACTCGTTTGTTTAGTCTGCATTTGAAGCTATGTCACTCATATCCCAACTGTTTGATGCTAAATCAATTATTTCGCATGGATTTGAAGCTAAACCTTCTACATCGGATTGATTTGTAGCTAAATCATGTGATTCGCATGGATTTGAAGCTAACTCGTTTGTTTCGCATGCACTTGAAGCTATATCATATACATCCCAAGTGTTTGAAGCTAAATCATTTGTTTCGCATGGATTTGAAGCTAAACCTTCTACAGCGCATTAATATGAAGCTAAATCATGTGTTTCGCCTGGATTTGAAGCTAAACCTTCTATATCGCATTGATTTGAAGCTAAAACATGTGTATCGCACGGATTTTGAAGCTAAATCGTTTGTTTCGTTTGCCTTTGAAGCTATATCACGTATATCCCATGTGTTTGATGCTAAATCAATGGTTTCGCATAGATTTGAAGCTAAGCCTTATACTTCGCATCGATTTGAAGCTAAATGATGTGTATCGCATGCATTTTGAAGCTAACTCGTTTGGTTGGTCTGCATTTGAAGCTATATCACTTATATCGCAAGTATTTGAAGCTAAATAATATGTATCCCATGGACTTGAAGCTAAACCTTCTCCATCGCATTGATTTGCAGCTGGATCATGTGTTTCGCATGGACTTGAAGCTAACTCGTTTGTTTCGCATGCAACTGAAGCTATATCATCTATATCCCAAGTGTTTGAAGCTCAATCATTTGTGTTGCATGGATTTGAAGCTAAACCTTCTACATCGCATTGATTTGAATCTAAATCATGTGTTTCGCTTGGATATGGAGCTAACTCGTTTGTTTAGTCTGCATTTGAAGCTATATCACTCATATCCCAAGTGTTTGATGCTAAATCAATTGTTTCGCATAGATTTGAAGCTAAGCCTTATACTTCGCATCGATTTGAAGCTAAATGATGTGTATCGCATGCATTTTGAAGCTAACTCGTTTGGTTGGTCTGCATTTAAAGCTATATCACTTATATCGCAAGTATTTGAAGCTAAATAATTTGTATCCCATGGATTTGAAGCTAAACCTTCTCCATCGCATTGTTTTGAATCTAAATCATGTGTTTCGCTTGGATATGGAGCTAACTCGTTTGTTTCGACTGCATTTGAAGCTATATCACTTATAGCCCAAGTAATTGAAGCTCAATCATTTGTGTCGCATGGATTTGAAGCTAACTCGTTTGTTTCGCATGCACTTGATTCTATATCACCTACATCCCAAGTGTTTGAAGCTAAATCATTTGTTTCGCATGGATTTGAAGCTTACGCGTTTGTTTAGTCTGCATTTGAAGCTCTATCACTCATGTCCCAAGTGTTTGATGCTAAATCAATTGTTTCGCATGGATTTCAAGCTAAACCTTTTACATCGGATTGATTTGAAGCTTAATTATGTGTTTCGCTTGGATACGAAGCTAACTTGTTTGTTTAGTCTGCATTTGAAGCTATATCACTCATATCGCAAGTATCTGAAGCTAAATCATTGCGTCGCATGGATTTGAAGCTAAACCTTCTACATACTATTGATTTGAAGCTCAATCATGTGTTTTGCATAGATTTGAAGCTAACTCGTTTGTTTCTTCTGCATTTGAAGCTATATCACTTGTATCGCATGTATCTGATGCTAAATCATTTGTGTCGCATGGATTTGAATCTAAACCATCTACAGAGCATTAATTTCAAGCTTAATAATGTGTTTTGCATGGATTTGGAGCTAACTCGTTTGTTTCGACTCCATTTGAAGCTATATCACTCATATCGCAAGCATCTGAAGCTAAATCATTTGTGTCGCATGGATTTGAAGCTAAACCTTCTACATCGCATTGATTTGAAGCTAAATCATGTGTTTCACTTGGTCATGAATCTAACTCGTTTGTTTAGCCTGCATTTGAAGCTATATCACTTATATCGCAAGTATCTGAAGCAAAATCAGTTGTGTCGCATGGCTTTGAATCTAAACCTTCTACATAGCATTGATTTGAAGCTAAATCATGTGTTTCGCTTGAATTTGAAGCTAACTCGTTTGTTTAGTCTGCATTTGAAGCTAATCACTTATATCGCAAGAATCTGAAACTAAATCATTTGTGTCGCATGGATTTGAAGCTAAACATTCTCCATCGCATTGATTTGCAGCTGAATCACGTGTTTCGCATGGATTTGAAGGTAAACCTTCTAAATCGCATTGATTTGTAGGTAAATAATGTGTTCTGCTTGGATTTGAAGCTAACTCGTTTGTTTCGTGTGCATTTGAAGCTATATCGCTTATATCAGAAGTATCTGAAGCTAAATCATTTGTTTCGCATGGATTTGAAGCTAACTCGTTCGTTTCGCCTGCATTTCATGCTATATCACTTATATCGCAAGTATCTGAAGCTAAATCATTTATGTCGCATGGATTTGAAGCTAAACCTTCTACATCGCATTGATTTGAATCTAAATCATGTGTTTCGCTTGGACATTGAGCTAACTCGTTTGCTTAGTCTGCATTTGAAGCTATATCACTCATATCGCATGTATCTGATGCTAAATCATTTGTATCGCATGGATTTGAATCTAAACCATCTACATAGCATTGATTTGAAGCTTAATAATGTGTTTTGCATAGATTTGAAGCTAACTCGTTTGTTTCGACTGCATTTGAAGCTATATCACTCATATCGCTAGTATCTGAAGCTAAGTCATTTGTGTCGCATGGATTTGAAACTAAACATTCTACGTACTATTGATTTGAAGCTTAATCATGTGTTTTGCATGGATTTGAAGCTAACTCGTTTGTTTCTCCTGCATTGGAAGCTATACCACCTGTATCGCATGTATCTGATGCTAAATCATTTGTGTCGCATGGTTTTGAAGCTAAACCATCTACATGGCATTGATTTGAAGCAAAATCGTGTGCCCGCATGGATTTGAAGCTAACTCGTTTGTTTCGCATGCACTTGAAGCTATATCACCTACATCCCAAGTGTTTGAAGCTAAATCATTTGTTTCGCATGGATTTGAAGCTAAACCTTCTACAGCGCATTGATTTGAAGCTAAATCATGTGTTTCGCTTGAATTTGAAGCTAACTCGTTTGTTTAGTCTGCATTTGAAACTATATCACTCATATCCCAAGTGTTTGATGCTAAATCAATTGTTTCGCATGGATTTGAAGCTAATCATTCTCTATCGCATTGATTTGAAGCTAAATCATGTGTTTCACTTGGATATGAATCTAACTCGTTTGTTTAGTCTGCATTTGAAGCTAATCACTTATATCGCAAGAATCTGAAACTAAATCATTTGTGTCGCATGGATTTGAAGCTAACTCGTTTGTTTCGCATGGATTTGAAGCTAAACCTTCTGCATCGAATTGATTTGAAGCTAATCATGTGTTTTGCATGGATTTGATGCTAACTCGTTTGTCTCCCCTGCATTTGAAGCTATATCAGTTATATCGCAAGTATCTGATGCTAAAACATTTGTTTCGTATGGATTTGAAGATAAGCCTTCTACTTCGCATGGATTTAAAGCTAAATGATGTGTACCGCATGGATTTTGAAACTAACTCGTTTGATTCGTCTGCATTTGAAGCATTATCAGCTATATCTCAAGTATCTCATGCTAAATCATTTGTTTCGCATGGATTTGAAGCTAAACCTTCTATGTGGCATTGATTTGAAGCTTAATCATGTGTTTTGCATGGAGTTGACGCTAACTCGTTTGTTTCTCCTGCATTTGAAGCTATATTAATTATATCGTAAGTATCTGAAGCTAAATCATTTGTTTCGCATGGATTTGAAGCTAAACCTTCTACGTGGCATTGATTTGAAGCTTAATCATGTGTTTTGCATGGATTTGAAGCTAACTCGTTTGTTTCTCCTGCAATTGAAGCTATATCAGTTATATCGCAAGTATCTGATGCTAAATGATTTGTTTAGCATGGATTTGAAGCTAAACCTTCTACATCGCATTGATTTAAAGCTACCTCGTTTGTTTCGCCTTCACTTGAAGATATTTTATTTATATCGCAAGTATTTGAAGGTATCCCATTTATTTCTCATGGATTTGAAGCTAAGCCTTCTATTTCGAATTGATTTGAAGAAAAATCATGTGTTTTGCATGGATTTGATGCTAACTCGTTCATTTCGCCTGCATTTGATGCCATAACACTGATATCGCAAGTATCTGAAGCTAAATCATTTGTTTCGCATGGATTTGAAGCTAAACCTTCTACATCGTATTGATTTGAAGCTAACTCATTTGTTTCGCTTGGATTAGAAGCTAAACATTCTACATCGCATGGATTTGAAGCTAAACCTTCTACATCGTATTGATTTGAAGCTAAGTCGTTTGTTTCGTCTGAATTCGAAGGTATGTCACTTATATCGCAAGTATCTGAACCTAAATCATATGTTTCGCATGGATTTGAAACTAAACCTTCTACATAGCATTGATTTGAAGCTAAATCATGTGTTTCGCATGGATTTGAAGCTAAGCCTTCTATTTCGCATGGATTTCGAGATAATGATGTGTATCGCATGGATTTTGAAGCTAACTCGTTTGATTCGTCTGCATTTGAAGCTATATCAGTTATATCGCAAGTATCTGATGCTAAATCATTTGTTTCGCATGGATTTGTGGCTAAACCTTCTACATCGCATTGATTTGAAGCTAAATCATGCGGTTCGCTTGGATTTGAAGGTAAACCATCTACATCGAATTGATTTGAAGCTAAATCATGTGGTTTGCATGGATTTGATGCTAACTCGTTTGTTTCCCCTGCATTTGAAGCTATATCAGTTATATCGCAAGTATCTGATGATAAATCATGTGTTTCGCATCGATTTGAAGCTAAACCTTCTACATCGTATCGAATTGAAGCTAAATGATATGTATCGCATGGATTTTGAAGCTATCCCGTTTGATTCGTCTGCATTTGCCGCTATATCACTTATATCGCAAGTGTTTGATGCTAAATCAATTGTTTCGCATGGATTTGAAGCTAAACCTTCTACATCGGATTGATTTGAAGTTTAATCATGTGTTTCGCTTGGATACGAAGCTAACTCGTTTGTTTAGTCGGCATTTGAAGCTATATCACACATATCCCAAGTGTTTGATGCTAAATCAATGGTTTCGAATAGATTTGAAGCTAAGCCTTATACTTCGCATCGATTTGAAGCTAAATGATGTGTATCGCATGCATTTTGAAGCTAACTCGTTTGTTTCGCATGCAGCTGAAGCTATATCACTTATATCCCAAGTGTTTGAAGCTCAATCATTTGTGTCGCATGGATTTGAAGCTAAACCTTCTACATCGCATTGATTTGAATCTAAATCATGTGTTTCGCTTGGATATGGAGCTAACTCGTTTGTATCGACTGCATTTGAAGCTGTATCACTTATAGCCCAAGTAATTGAAGCTCAATAATTTGTGTCGCATGGATTTGAATCTAAACCTTCTACATCGCATTGATTTGAATCTAAATCATGTGTTTTGCTTGGATATGGTGCTAACTAGTTTGTTTCGACTGCATTTGAAGCTATATCACTTATAGCCCCAGTAATTGAAGCTCAATCATTTGTGTCGCATGGATTTGAAGCTAAACCTTCTACATCGCATTGATTTGAATCTAAATCATGTGTTTCGCTTGGATATGAAGCTAACTCGTTTGTTTAGTCTGCATTTGAAGCTACATCACTTATATCGCAAGAATCTGAAGCTAAATCATTTGTTTCGCATGGATTTGAAGCTAAACGTTCTACATCGGATTGATTTGTAGCTAAATCATGTGATTCGCATGGATTTGAAGCTAACTCGTTTGTTTCGCATGCACTTGAAGCTATTTCACATACATCCCAAGTGTTTGAAGCTAAATCATTTGTTTCGCATGGATTTGAAGCTAAACCTTCTACAGCGCATTGATATGAAGCTAAATCATGTGTTTCGCTTGGATTTGAAGCTAAACCTTCTATATCGCATTGATTTGAAGCTAAAACATGTGTATCGCACGGATTTTGAAGCTAAATCGTTTGTTTAGTCTGCATTTGAAGCTTTATCACTCATATCCCAAGTGTTTGAAGCTAAATAATTTGTATCCCATGGATTTGAAGCTAAACCTTCTCCATCGCATTGATTTGCAGCTGGATCATGTGTTTCGCATGGACTTGAAGCTAACTCGTTTGTTTCGCATGCAGCTGAAGCTATATCACTTATATCCCAAGTGTTTGAAGCTCAATCATTTGTGTCGCATGGATTTGAAGCTAAACCATCTACATCGCATTGATTTGAATCTAAATCATGTGTTTCGCTTGGATATGGAGCTAACTCGTTTGTTTCGACTGCATTTGAAGCTATATCACTTATAGCCCCAGTAATTGAAGCTCAATCATTTGTGTCGCATGGATTTGAAGCTAAACCTTCTACATCGCATTGATTTGAATCTAAATCATGTGTTTCGCTTGGATATGAAGCTAACTCGTTTGTTTAGTTTGCATTTGAAGCTACATCACTTATATCGCAAGAATCTGAAGCTAAATCATTTGTTTCGCATGGATTTGAAGCTAAACGTTCTATATCGGATTGATTTGTAGCTAAATCATGTGATTCGCATGGATTTGAAGCTAACTCGTTTGTTTCGCATGCACTTGAAGCTATTTCACATACATCCCAAGTGTTTGAAACTAAATCATTTGTTTCGCATGGATTTGAAGCTAAACCTTCTACAGCGCATTGATGTGAAGCTAAATCATGTGTTTCGCTTGGATTTGAAGCTAAACCTTCTATATCGCATTTATTTGAAGCTAAAACATGTGTATCGCACGGATTTTGAAGCTAAATCGTTTGTTTAGTCTGCATTTGAAGCATTATCACTCATATCCCAAGTGTTTGAAGCTAAATAATTTGTATCCCATGGATTTGATGCTAAACCTTCTCCATCGCATTGATTAGCAGCTGGATCATGTGTTTCGCATGGACTTGAAGCTAACTCGTTTGTTTCGCATGCAGCTGAAGCTATATCATCTATATCCCAAGTGTTTGAAGCTCAATCATTTGTGTCGCATGGATTTGAAGCTAAACCTTCTACATCGCATTGATTTGAATCTAAATCATGTGTTTCGCTTGGATTTGAAGCTAACTCGTTTGTTTCGACTTCATTTGAAGCTATATCACTCATATCGCAACTATCTGAAGCTAAATCATTTGTGTCGCATGGATTTGAAACTAAACATTCTACTTACTATTGATTTGAAGCGTAATCATGTGTTTTGCACGGATTTTGAAGCTAAATCGTTTGTTTCGTCTGCATTTGAAGCTATATCACTTATATCCCATGTGTTTGATGCTAAATCATTTGTTTCGTATGGATTTGAAGCTAAACCTTCTACAGCGCATTAATATGAAGCTAAATCATGTGTTTCGCTTGGATTTGAAGCTAAACCTTCTATATCGCATTGATTTGAAGCTAAAACATGTGTATCGCACGGATTTTGAAGCTAAATCGTTTGTTTCGTCTGCCTTTGAAGCTATATCACTTATATCCCATGTGTTTGATGCTAAATCATATGTTTCCCATGGATTTGATGCTAAATCTTCTACAGCGCATTGATTTGAAGCTAAATCATGTGTTTCGCTTGAATTTGAAGCTAACTCGTTTGTTTAGTCTGCATTTGAAGCCATATCACTCATATCCCAAGTGTTTGATGCTAAATCAAATGTTTCGCATAGATTTGAAGCTAAGCCTTATACTTCGCATCGATTTGAAGCTAAATGATGTGTATCGCATGCATTTTGAAGCTAACTCGTTTGGTTGGTCTGCATTTGAAGCTATATCACTTATATCGCAAGTATTTGAAGCTAAATAATTTGTATCCCATGGTTTTGAAGCTAAACCTTCTCCATCGCATTGATTTGCAGCTGGATCATGTGTTTTGCATGGACTTGAAGCTAACTCGTTTGTTTCGCATGCTGCTGAAGCTATATCACTTATATCCCAAGTGTTTGAAGCTCAATCATTTGTGTCGCATGGATTTGAAGCTAAACCTTCTACATCGCATTGATTTGAATCTAAATCATGTGTTTCGCTTGGATATGGAGCTAACTCGTTTGTTCCGACTGCATTTGAAGCTATATCACTTATAGCCCAAGTAATTGAAGCTCAATAATTTGTGTCGCATGGATTTGAAGCTAAACCTTCTACATCGCATTGATTTGAATCTAAATCATGTGTTTCGCTTGGATATGAAGCTAACTCGTTTGTTTAGTCGTATTTGCTGCTACGTCACTTATATCGCAAGTATCTGAACATAAATCATTTGTTTCGCATGGATTTGAAGCTAATCCTCCTACAAAGCATTTATTTGAAGCTTAATCATGTGTTTTGCATGGATTTGAAGCTAACTCGTTTGATTGCCTTGCATTTGAAGCTATATCACTTATATCGCAAGTATCTGATGCTGAATCATTTGTTTCGCAAGGACTTGAAGCTAACTCGTTTGTTTCGCATGCAGCTGAAGCTATATCATCTATATCCCAAGTGTTTGAAGCACAATCATTTGTGTCGCATGGATTTAAAGCTAAACCTTCTACATCGCATTGATTTGAAGCTTAATAATGTGTTTTGCATGGATTTGAAGCTAACTCGTTTGTTTCGACTGCATTTGAAGCTACATCACTCATATCGCAAGTATCTGAAGCTAAATCATTTGTGTCGCATGGATTTGAAACTAAACATTCTACATACTATTGATTTGAAGCTTAATCATGTGTTTTGCATGGAATTGCAGCTAACTCGTTTGTTTCTCCTGCATTGGAAGCTATATCACCTGTATCGCATGTATCTGATGCTAATTCATTTGTGTCGCATGGATTTGAAGCTAAACCATCTACATGGCATTGATTTGAAGCAAAATCGTGTGTCCCGCATGGACTTGAAGCTAACTCGTTTGTTTCGCATGCAGCTGAAGCTATATCACTTATATCCCAAGTGTTTGAAGCTAAATCATTTGTTTCGCATGGATTTGAAGCTAAACCTTCTACATCGCATTGATTTGATTCTAAATCATGTGTTTCGCTTGGATATGGAGCTAACTCGTTTGTTTCGCATGCAGCTGAAGCTATATCATCTGTATCCCAAGTGTTTGAAGCTCAATCATTTGTGTCGCATGGATTTGAAGCTAAACCTTCTACATCGCATTGATTTGAATCTAAATCATGTGTTTTGCTTGGATATGAAGCTAACTCGTTTGTTTAGTCGTATTTGCTGCTACGTCACTTATATCGCAAGTATCTGAACATAAATCATTTGTTTCGCATGGATTTGAAGCTAATCGTTCTACAAAGCATTTATTTGAAGCTTAATCATGTGTTTTGCATTGATTTGAAGCTAATTCGTTTGATTGCCTTGCATTTGAAGCTATATCACTTATATCGCAAGTATCTGATGCTGAATCATTTGTTTCGCAAGGACTTGAAGCTAACTCGTTTGTTTCGCATGCAGCTGAAGCTATATCATCTATATCCCAAGTGTTTGAAGCACAATCATTTGTGTCGCATGGATTTGAAGCTAAACCTTCTACATCGCATTGATTTGAAGCAAAATCGTGTGTCCCGCATGGATTAGAAGCTAACTCGTTTGTTTCGCATGCACTTGAAGCTATGTCACCTAAATCCGAAGTGTTTGAAGCTAAATCATTTGTTTCGCATGGATTTGAAGCTAAACCTTCTACAGCGCATTGATATTAAGCTAAATCATGTGTTTCGCTTGGATTTGAAGCTAAACCTTCTACATCGCATTGATTTGAAGCTAAAACATGTGTGTCGCACGGATTTTGAAGCTAAATCGTCTGTTTCGTCTGCATTTGAATCTATATCACTTATATCCCATGTGTTTGATGCTAAATCATTTGTTTCCCATGGATTTGATGCTAAACCTTCTACAGCGCATTGATTTGAAGCTAAATCATGTGTTTCGCTTGAATTTGAAGCTAACTCGTTTGTTTAGTCTGCATTTGAAGCTTTATCACTTATATCCCAAGTGTTTGATGCTAAATCAATTGTTTCGCATTGATTTGAAGCTAAGCCTTATACTTCGAATCGATTTGAAGCTAAATGATGTGTATCGCATGCATTTTGTAGCTAACTCGTTTGGTTGGTCTGCATTTGAAGGTATATCACTTATATCGCAAGTATTTGAAGCTAAATTATTTGTATCCCATGGATTTGAAGCTAAACCTTCTACATCGCATTGATTTGAATCTAAATCATGTGTTTCGCATGGACTTGAAGCTAACTCGATTGTTTCGCATGCAGCAGAAGCTATATCACTTATATCCCAAGTGTTTGAAGCTCAATCATTTGTGTCGCATGGATTTGAAGCAAAACCTTCTACATCGCATTGATTTGAATCTAAATCATGTGTTTCGCTTGGATATGGAGCTAACTCGTTTGTTTCGACGGCATTTGAAGCTATATCACTTATAGTCCAAGTAATTGAAGCTCAATAATTTGTGTCGCATGGATTTGAAGCTAAACCTTCTACATCGCATTGATTTGAATCTAAATCATGTGTTTTGCTTGGATATGAAGCTAACTCGTTTGTTTAGTCGTATTTGCTGCTACGTCACTTATATCGCAAGTATCTGAACATAAATCATTTGTTTCGCATGGATTTGAAGCTAATCGTTCTACAAAGCATTTATTTGAAGCTTAATCATGTGTTTTGCATGGATTTGAAGCTAAACCTTCTACATCGCATTGATTTGAAGCTAAAACATGTGTGTCGCACGGATTTTGAAGTTAAATCGTTTGTTTCGTCTGCATTTGAATCTATATCACTTATATCCCATGTGTTTGATGCTAAATCATTTGTTTCGCATGGATTTGAAGCTAAACCATCTACAGCGCATTGATTTGAAGCTAAATCATGAGTGTCGCACGGTTTTGAAGCTAAACCTTTTACATAGCATTGATTTGAAGCTAAATCATGTGTTTTGCTTGAATTTGAAGCTAACTTTTTTGTTTAGTCTGCATTTGAAGCTATATCACTCATATCCCAAGTGTTTGATGCTAAATCAATTGTTTCGCATGGATTTGAAGCTAAACCTTCTACATCGGATTGATTTGTAGCTAAATCATGTGATTCGCAAGGATTTGAAGCTAACTCGTTTGTTTCGCATGCACTTGAAGCTATATCATATACATCCCAAGTGTTTGAAGCTAAATCATTTGTTTCGCATGGATTTGAAGCTAAACCATCTACAGCGCATTGATTTGAAGCTAAATCATGAGTGTCGCACGGTTTTGAAGCTAAACCTTTTACATAGCATTGATTTGAAGCTAAATCATGTGTTTTGCTTGAATTTGAAGCTAACTTTTTTGTTTAGTCTGCATTTGAAGCTATATCACTCATATCCCAAGTGTTTGATGCTAAATCAATTGTTACGCATGGATTTGAAGCTAAACCTTCTACATCGGATTGATTTGAAGTTTAATCATGTGTTTCGCTTGGATACGAAGCTAACTCGTTTGTTTAGTCTGCATTTGAAGCTATATCACTCATATCCCAACTGTTTGATGCTAAATCAATTGTTTCGCATGGATTTGAAGCTAAACCTTCTACATCGGATTGATTTGTAGCTAAATCATGTGATTCGCATGGATTTGAAGCTAACTCGTTTGTTTCGCATGCACTTGAAGCTATATCATATACATCCCAAGTGTTTGAAGCTAAATCATTTGTTTCGCATGGATTTGAAGCTAAACCTTCTACAGCGCATTGATATGAAGCTAAATCATGTGTTTCGCTTGGATTTGAAGCTAAACCTTCTATATCGCATTGATTTGAAGCTAAAACATGTGTATCGCACGGATTTTGAAGCTAAATCGTTTGTTTCGTTTGCCTTTGAAGCTATATCACTTATATCCAATGTGTTTGATGCTAAATCATTTGTTTCCCATGGATTTGATGCTAAACCTTCTACAGCGCATTGATTTGAAGCTAAATCATGTGTTTCGCTTGAATTTGAAGCTAACTCGTTTGTTTAGTCTGCATTTGAAGCTATATCACTCATATCCCAAGTGTTTGATGCTAAATCAATGGTTTCGCATAGATTTGAAGCTAAGCCTTATACTTCGCATCGATTTGAAGCTAAATGATGTGTATCGCATGCATTTTGAAGCTAACTCGTTTGGTTGGTCTGCATTTGAAGCTATATCACTTATATCGCAAGTATTTGAAGCTAAATAATTTGTATCCCATGGACTTGAAGCTAAACCTTCTACATCGCATTGATTTGAATCTAAATCATGCGTTTCGCTTGGATATAAAGCTAACTCGTTTGTTTAATCTGCATTTCAAGCTATAACATTTATATCGCAAGTATCTGAAGCTAAATCATTTGTGTCGCATGGATTTGAAGCTAAATCATTTGTGTCGCATGGATTTGAAGCTAAACCTTCTTCATAGCATTGATTTGAAGCTTAATCATGTGTTTTGCATGGATTTGAAGCTAACTCGTTTGATTCCCCTGCATTTGAAGCTATATCACTTATATCGCAAGTATCTGATGCTGAATCATTTGTTTCGCAAGGACTTGAAGCTAACTCGTTCGTTTCGCATGCAGCTGAAGCTATATCATCTGTATCCCAAGTGTTTGAAGCTCAATCATTTGTGTCGCATGGATTTGAAGCTAAACATTCTACATCGCATTGATTTGAATCTAAATCATGTGTTTTGCTTGGATGTGAAGCTAACTCGTTTGTTTCGACTGCATTTGAAGCTACATCACTCATATCGCAAATATCTGAAGCTAAATCATTTGTGTCGCATGGATTTGAAACTAAACATTCTACATACTATTGATTTGAAGCTTAATCATGTGTTTTGCACGGATTTTGAAGCTAAATCGTTTGTTTCGTCTGCATTTGAAGCTATATCACTTATATCCCATGTGTTTGATGCTAAATCATTTGTTTCGCATGGATTTGAAGCTAAACCTTCTACAGCGCATTGATTTGAAGCTAAATCATGAGTTTCGTACGGTTTTGAAGCTAAACCTTCTACATAGCATTGATTTGAAGCTAAATCATGTGTTTTACTTGAATTTGAAGCTAACTCGTTTGTTTAGTCTGCATTTGAAGCTATATCACTCATATCCCAAGTGTTTGATGCTAAATCAATTGTTTCGCATGGATTTGAAGCTAAACCTTCTACATCGCATTGATTTGAAGCTAAAACATGTGTGTCGCACGGATTTTGAAGTTAAATCGTTTGTTTCGTCTGCATTTGAATCTATATCACTTATAACCCATGTGTTTGATGCTAAATCATTTGTTTCGCATGGATTTGAAGCTAAACCATCTACAGCGCATTGATTTGAAGCTAAATCATGAGTGTCGCACGGTTTTGAAGCTAAACCTTTTACATAGCATTGATTTGAAGCTAAATCATGTGTTTTGCTTGAATTTGAAGCTAACTTTTTTGTTTAGTCTGCATTTGAAGCTATATCACTCATATCCCAAGTGTTTGATGCTAAATCAATTGTTTCGCATGGATTTGAAGCTAAACCTTCTACATCGGATTGATTTGTAGCTAAATCATGTGATTCGCATGGATTTGAAGCTAACTCGTTTGTTTCGCATGCACTTGAAGCTATATCATATACATCCCAAGTGTTTGAAGCTAAATCAATTGTTTCGCATGGATTTGAAGCTAAACCTTCTACAGCGCATTGATATGAAGCTAAATCATGTGTTTCGCTTGGATTTGAAGCTAAAACATGTGTATCGCACGGATTTTGAAGCTAAATCGTTTGTTTCGTCTGCCTTTGAAGCTATATCACTTATATCCAATGTGTTTGATGCTGAATCATTTGTTTCCCATGGATTTGATGCTAAACCTTCTACAGCGCATTGATTTGAAGCTAAATCATGTGTTTCGCTTGAATTTGAAGCTAACTCGTTTGTTTAGTCTGCATTTGAAGCTATATCACTCATATCCCAAGTGTTTGATGCTAAATCAATGGTTTCGCATAGATTTGAAGCTAAGCCTTATACTTCGCATCGATTTGAAGCTAAATGATGTGTATCGCATGCATTTTGAAGCTAACTCGTTTGGTTGGTCTGCATTTGAAGCTATATCACTTATATCGCAAGTATTTGAAGCTAAATAATTTGTGTCCCATGGACTTGAAGCTAAACCTTCTACATCGCATTGATTTGAATCTAAATCATGCGTTTCGCTTGGATATAAAGCTAACTCGTTTGTTTAATCTGCATTTCAAGCTATAACATTTATATCGCAAGTATCTGAAGCTAAATCATTTGTGTCGCATGGATTTGAAGCTAAATCATTTGTGTCGCATGGATTTGAAGCTAAACCTTCTTCATAGCATTGATTTGAAGCTTAATCATGTGTTTTGCATGGATTTGAAGCTAACTCGTTTGATTCCCCTGCATTTGAAGCTATATCACTTATATCGCAAGTATCTGATGCTGAATCATTTGTTTCGCAAGGACTTGAAGCTAACTCGTTTGTTTCGCATGCAGCTGAAGCTATATCATCTATATCCCAAGTGTTTGAAGCTCAATCATTTGTGTCGCATGGATTTGAAGCTAAACCTTCTACATCGCATTGATTTGAATCTAAATCATGTGTTTCGCTTGGATTTGAAGCTAACTCGTTTGTTTCGACTGCATTTGAAGCTACATCACTCATATCGCAAATATCTGAAGCTAAATCATTTGTGTCGCATGGATTTGAAACTAAACATTCTACATACTATTGATTTGAAGCTTAATCATGTGTTTTGCACGGATTTTGAAGCTAAATCGTTTGTTTCGTCTGCATTTGAAGCTATATCACTTATATCCCATGTGTTTGATGCTAAATCATTTGTTTCGCATGGATTTGAAGCTAAACCTTCTACAGCGCATTGATTTGAAGCTAAATCATGAGTTTCGTACGGTTTTGAAGCTAAACCTTCTACATAGCATTGATTTGAAGCTAAATCATGTGTTTTACTTGAATTTGAAGCTAACTCGTTTGTTTAGTCTGCATTTGAAGCTATATCACTCATATCCCAAGTGTTTGATGCTAAATCAATTGTTTCGCATGGATTTGAAGCTAAACCTTCTACATCGGATTGATTTGAAGTTTAATCATGTGTTTCGCTTGGATACGAAGCTAACTCGTTTGTTTAGTCAGCATTTGAAGCTATATCACTCATATCCCAACTGTTTGATGCTAAATCAATTGTTTCGCATGGATTTGAAGCTAAACCTTCTACATCGGATTGATTTGTAGCTAAATCATTTGATTCGCATGGATTTGAAGCTAACTCGTTTGTTTCGCATGCACTTGAAGCTATATCATATACATCCCAAGTGTTTGAAGCTAAATCATTTGTTTCGCATGGATTTGAAGCTAAACCTTCTACAGCGCATTGATATGAAGCTAAATCATGTGTTTCGCTTGGATTTGAAGCTAAACCTTCTATATCGCATTGATTTGAAGCTAAAACATGTGTATCGCACGGATTTTGAAGCTAAATCGTTTGTTTCGTCTGCCTTTGAAGCTATATCACTTATATCCAATGTGTTTGATGCTAAATCATTTGTTTCCCATGGATTTGATGCTAAACCTTCTACATAGCATTGATTTGAAGCTAAATCATGTGTTTTACTTGAATTTGAAGCTAACTCGTTTGTTTAGTCTGCATTTGAAGCTATATCACTCATATCCCAAGTGTTTGATGCTAAATCAATTGTTTTGCATGGATTTGAAGCTAAACCTTCTACATCGCATTGATTTGAAGCTAAAACATGCGTGTCGCACGGATTTTGAAGTTAAATCGTTTGTTTCGTCTGCATTTGAATCTATATCACTTATATCCCATGTGTTTGATGCTAAATCATTTGTTTCGCATTGATTTGAAGCTAAACCTTCTACAGCGCATTGATTTGAAGCTAAATCATGAGTGTCGCACGGTTTTGAAGCTAAACCTTTTACATAGCATTGATTTGAAGATAAATCATGTGTTTTGCTTGAATTTGAAGCTAACTTTTTTGTTTAGTCTGCATTTGAAGCTATATCACTCATATCCCAAGTGTTTGATGCTAAATCAATTGTTACGCATGGATTTGAAGCTAAACCTTCTACATCGGATTGATTTGAAGTTTAATCATGTGTTTCGCTCGGATACGAAGCTAACTCGTTTGTTTAGTCTGCATTTGAAGCTATATCACTCATATCCCAACTGTTTGATGCTAAATCAATTGTTTCGCATGGATTTGAAGCTAAACCTTCTACATCGGATTGATTTGTAGCTAAATCATTTGATTCGCATGGATTTGAAGCTAACTCGTTTGTTTCGCATGCACTTGAAGCTATATCATATACATCCCAAGTGTTTGAAGCTAAATCATTTGTTTCGCATGGATTTGAAGCTAAACCTTCTACAGCGCATTGATATGAAGCTAAATCATGTGTTTCGCTTGGATTTGAAGCTAAACCTTCTATATCGCATTGATTTGATGCTAAAACATGTGTATCGCACGGATTTTGAAGCTAAATCGTTTGTTTCGTCTGCCTTTGAAGCTATATCACTTATATCCAATGTGTTTGATGCTAAATCATTTGTTTCCCATGGATTTGATGCTAAACCTTCTACAGCGCATTGATTTGAAGCTAAATCATGTGTTTCGCTTGAATTTGAAGCTAACTCGTTTGTTTAGTCTGCATTTGAAGCTATATCACTCATATCCCAAGTGTTTGATGCTAAATCAATGGTTTCGCATAGATTTGAAGCTAAGCCTTATACTTCGCATCGATTTGAAGCTAAATGATGTGTATCGCATGCATTTTGAAGCTAACTCGTTTGGTTGGTCTGCATTTGAAGCTATATCACTTATATCGCAAGTATTTGAAGCTAAATAATTTGTATCCCATGGACTTGAAGCTAAACCTTCTCCATCGCATTGATTTGCAGCTGGATCATGTGTTTCGCATGGACTTGAAGCTAACTCGTTTGTTTCGCATGCAGCTGAAGCTATATCACTTATATCCCAAGTGTTTGAAGCTCAATCATTTGTGTCGCATGGATTTGAAGCTAAACCTTCTACATCGCATTGATTTGAATCTAAATCATGTGCTTTGCTTGGATATGAAGCTAACTCGTTTGTTTAGTCTGCATTTGAAGCTACATCACTTATATCGCAAGAATCTGAAGCTAAATCATGTGTTTCGCTTGCATATGAAGCTAACTCGTTTGTTTAGTCGCATTTGCAGCTATATCACTTATATCGCAAGTATCAGAACATAAATCATTTGTTTCGCATGGATTTGAAGCTAATCCTTCTACATCGCATTGATTTGAAGCCAAATCATGCGTTTCACTTGGATATAAAGCTAACTCGTTTGTTTAGTCGCATTTGCTGCTACATCACTTATATCGCAAGTATCTGGAGCTGAATCATTTGTTTCGCATGGATTTCAAGTTAAACCTTCTACATCGCATTCACTTGCAGCTAAATCATGTGTTTCGCATGGATTTGAAGCTAACTCGTTCGTTTCGCCTGCATTTGATGCTATATCACTTATATCTCAAGTGTGTGAAGCTAAATCATTTGTTTCGCATGGATTTGAAGCTAAACCTTCTACATCGCATTGATTTGCAGCTAAATCATGTGTTTTGCATGGATTTGATGCTAACTCGTTTGCTTCTACTGCATTTGAAGCTACATCACTTATATCGCAAGCTTCTGAACATAAATCATTTGTTTCGCATGGATTTGAAGCTAATCCTTCTACATCGCATTGATTTGAAGCTAAATCATGCGTTTCGCTTGGATATAAAGCTAACTCGTTTGTTTAATCTGCATTTCAAGCTATATCATTTATACCGCAAGTATCTGAAGCTAAATCATTTGTGTCGCATGGATTTGAAGCTAAACCTTCTTCATAGCATTGATTTGAAGCTTAATCATGTGTTTTGCATGGATTTGAAGCTAACTCGTTTGAATCCCCTGCACTTGAAGCTATATCACTTATATCGCAAGTATCTGATGCTGAATCATTTGTTTCGCAAGGACTTGAAGCTAACTCGTTTGTTTCGCATGCAGCTGAAGCTATATCATCTATATCCCAAGTGTTTGAAGCTCAATCATTTGTGTCGCATTGATTTGAAGCTAAACCTTCTACATCGCATTGATTTGAATCTAAATCATGTGTTTCGCTTGGATTTGAAGCTAACTCGTTTGTTTCGACTGCATTTGAAGCTACATCACTCATATCGCAAATATCTGAAGCTAAATCATTTGTGTCGCATGGATTTGAAACTAAACATTCTACATACTATTGATTTGAAGCTTAATCATGTGTTTTGCACGGATTTTGAAGCTAAATCGTTTGTTTCGTCTGCATTTGAAGCTATATCACTTATATCCCATGTGTTTGATGCTAAATCATTTGTTTCGCATGGATTTGAAGCTAAACCTTCTACAGCGCATTGATTTGAAGCTAAATCATGTGTTTCGTACGGTTTTGAAGCTAAACCTTCTACATAGCATTGATTTGAAGCTAAATCATGTGTTTTACTTGAATTTGAAGCTAACTCGTTTGTTTAGTCTGCATTTGAAGCTATATCACTCATATCCCAAGTGTTTGATGCTAAATCAATTGTTTCGCATGGATTTGAAGCTAAACCTTCTACATCGGATTGATTTGAAGCTTAATCATGTGTTTCGCTCGGATACGAAGCTAACTCGTTTGTTTAGTCTGCATTTGAAGCTATATCACTCATATCCCAAGTGTTTGATGCTAAATCAGTTGTGTCGCATGAATTTGAAGCTAAACCTTCTACATCGCATTGATTTGAATCTAAATCATGTGTTTCGCTTGGATATGAGGCTAACTCGTTTGTTTAGTCGCATTTGCTGCTATATCACTTATATCGCAAGTATCTGAACATAAATCATATGTTTCGCATGGATTTAAAGCTAATCCTTCTACATCGCATTGATTTGAAGCTAAATCATGCGTTTCGCTTGGATATAAAGCTAACTCGTTTGTTTAATCTGCATTTGAAGCTATATCATTTATATCGCAAGTATCTGAAGCTAAATCATTTGTGTCGCATGGATTTGAAGCTAAACCTTCTTCATAGCATTGATTTGAATCTAAATCATGTGTTTCGCTTGGATTTGAAGCTAACTCGTTTGTTTCGACTGCATTTGAAGCTATATCACTCATATCGCAAATATCTGAAGCTAAATCATTTGTGTCGCATGGATTTGAAACTAAACATTCTACATACTATTGATATGAAGCTTAATCATGTGTTTTGCACGGATTTTGAAGCTAAATTGTTTGTTTCGTCTGCATTTGAAGCTATATCACTTATATCCCATGTGTTTGATGCTAAATCATTTGTTTCGCATGGATTTGAAGCTAAACCTTCTACAGCGCATTGATATGAAGCTAAATCATGTGTTTCGCTTGGATTTGAAGCTAAACCTTCTATATCGCATTGATTTGAAGCTAAAACATGTGTATCGCACGGATTTTGAAGCTAAATCGTTTGTTTCGTCTGCCTTTGAAGCTATATCACTTATATCCCATGTGTTTGATGCTAAATCATTTGTTTCCCATGGATTTGATGCTAAACCTTCTACAGCGCATTGATTTGAAGCTAAATCATGTGTTTCGCTTGAGTTTGTATCTAACTCGTTTGTTTAGTCTGTATTTGAAGCCATATCACTCATATCCCAAGTGTTTGATGCTAAATCATTTGTGTCGCATGGATTTGAAGCTAAACCTTCTACATGGCATTGATTTGAAGCAAAATCGTGTGTCCCGCATGGATTTGAAGCTAACTCGTTTGTTTCGCATGCACTTGAATCTATATCACCTACATCCCAAGTGTTTGAAGCTAAATCATTTGTTTCGCATGGATTTGAAGCTAAACCTTCTACAGCGCATTGATTTGAAGCTAAATCATGTGTTTCGCTTGAATTTGAAGCTAACTCGTTTGTTTAGTCTGCATTTGAAGCTATTGCACTCATATCCCAAGTGTTTCATGCTAAATCAATTGTTTCGCATGGATTTGAAGCTAATCCTTCTCTATCGCATTGATTTGCAGCTGAATCATGTGTTTGGCATGGACTTGAAGCTAACTCGTTTGTTTCGCATGCAGCTGAAGCTATATCACCTATATCCCAAGTGTTTGAAGCTAAATCATTTGTTTCGCATGGATTTGAAGCTAAACCTTCTACATCGCATTGATTTGAAGCTAAATCATGTGTTTCACTTGGATATGAATCTAACTCGTTTGTTTAGCCTGCATTTGAAGCTATATCACTTATATCGCAAGTATCTGAAGCAAAATCAGTTGTGTCGCATGGCTTTGAATCTAAACCTTCTACATAGCATTGATTTGAAGCTAAATCATGTGTTTCGCTTGAATTTGAAGCTAACTCGTTTGTTTAGTCTGCATTTGAAGCTAATCACTTATATCGCAAGAATCTGAAACTAAATCATTTGTGTCGCATGGATTTGAAGCTAAACATTCTCCATCGCATTGATTTGCAGCTGAATCATGTGTTTCGCATGGATTTGAAGGTAAACCTTCTAAATTGCATTGTTTTGTAGGTAAATAATGTGTTCTGCTTGGATTTGAAGCTAACTCGTTTGTTTCGTGTGTATTTGAAGCTATATCGCTTATATCAGAAGTATCTGAAGCTAAATCATTTGTTTCGCATGGATTTTAAGCTAACTCGTTCGTTTCGCCTGCATTTCATGCTATATCACTTATCGCAAGTATCTGAAGCTAAATCATTTGTGTCGCATGGATTTGAAGCTACACCTTCTACATCGCATTGATTTGAATCTAAATCATGTGTTTCGCTTGGATATTGAGCTAACTCGTTCGCTTAGTCTGCATTTGAAGCTATATCACTCATATCGCATGTATCTGATGCTACATCATTTGTATCGCATGGATTTGAATCTAAACCATCTACATAGCATTGATTTGAAGCTTAATAATGTGTTTTGCATGGATTTGAAGCTAATTCGTTTGTTTCGACTGCATTTGAAGCTATATCACTCATATCGCTAGTATCTGAAGCTAAGTCATTTGTGTCGCATGGATTTGAAACTAAACATTCTACGAACTATTGATTTGAAGCTTAATCATGTGTTTTGCATGGTTTTGAAGCTAACTCGTTTGTTTCTCCTGCATTGGAAGCTATATCACCTGTATCGCATGTATCTGATGCTAAATCATTTGTGTCGCATGGTTTTGAAGCTAAACCATCTACATGGCATTGATTTGAAGCAAAATCGTGTGTCCCGCATGGATTTGAAGCTAACTCGTTTGTTTCGCATGCACTTGAAGCTATATCACCTACATCCCAAGTGTTTGAAGCTAAATCATTTGTTTCGCATGGATTTGAAGCTAAACCTTCTACAGCGCATTGATTTGAAGCTAAATCATGTGTTTCGCTTGAATTTGAAGCTAACTCGTTTGTTTAGTCTGCATTTGAAACTATATCACTCATATCCCAAGTGTTTGATGCTAAATCAATTGTTTCGCATGGATTTGAAGCTAATCCTTCTCTATCGCATTGATTTGAAGATAAATCGTGTGTTTCACTTGGATATGAATCTAACTCGTTTGTTTAGTCTGCATTTGAAGCTAATCACTTATATCGCAAGAATCTGAAACTAAATTATTTGTGTCGCATGGATTTGAAGCTAAACATTCTCCATCGCATTGATTTGCAGCTGAATCATGTGTTTTGCATGGACTTGAAGCTAACTCGATTGTTGCGCATGCAGGTGATGCTATATCACCTATATCCCAATTGTTTGATGCTCAATCATTTGTGTCGCATGGATTTGAAGCTAAACCTTCTACATCGCATTGATTTGTTGCTAAATCATGTGCTTCGCCTCGATTTGAAGGTAAACCTTCTACATCGCATTGATTTGTAGCGAAATAATGTGTTCTGCTTGGATTTGAAGCTAACTCGTTTGTTTCGTGTGCATTTGAAGCTATATCGCTTATATCGCAAGTATCTGAAGCTAAATCATTTGTTTCGCATGGATTTGAAGCTAAATCTTCTACATCTCATTGATTTGCAGCTACATCATGTGTTTCGCATGGATTTGAAGCTAACTCGTTCGTTTCGCCTGCATTTCATGCTATATCACTTATATCGCAAGTATCTGAAGCTAAATCATTTGTGTCGCATGGATTTGAAGCTAAACCTTCTACATAGCATTGATTTGAAGCTCAATCATGTGTTTTGCATGGATTTGATGCTAACTCGATTGTTTCGAATGCATTTGAAGCTATATCACATATATCTCAAATGTTTGATGCTAAATCATATGTTTCGCATGGATTTGAACCTAAACCTTCTACATCGCATTGATTTGCAGCTAAATCATGTGTTTCGCTTGGATATGGAGCTAACTCGTTTGTTTCGACTGCATTTGAAGCTATATCACTTATAGCCCAAGTAATTGAAGCTCAATCATTTGTGTCGCATGGATTTGAAGCTAAACCTTCTTCATACTATTGATTTGAAGCTAAATCATGTGTTTCACTTGGATATGAATCTAACTCGTTTGTTTAGTCTGCATTTGAAGCTAATCACTTATATCGCAAGAATCTGAAACTAAATCATTTGTGTCGCATGGATTTGAAGCTAAACATTCTCCATCGCATTGATTTGCAGCTGAATCATGTGTTTTGCATGGACTTGAAGCTAACTCGTTTGTTTCGCATGCAGGTGATGCTATATCACCTATATCCCAATTGTTTGATGCTCAATCATTTGTGTCGCATGGATTTGAAGCTAAACCTTCTACATCGCATTGATTTGTTGCTAAATCATGTGCTTCGCCTGGATTTGAAGGTAAACCTTCTACATCGCATTGATTTGTAGCGAAATAATGTGTTCTGCTTGGATTTGAAGCTAACTCGTTTGTTTCGTGTGCATTTGAAGCTATATCGCTTATATCGCAAGTATCTGAAGCTAAATCATTTGTTTCGCATGGATTTGAAGCTAAATCTTCTACATCTCATTGATTTGCAGCTACATCATGTGTTTCGCATGGATTTGAAGCTAACTCGTTCGTTTCGCCTGCATTTCATGCTATATCACTTATATCGCAAGTATCTGAAGCTAAATCATTTGTGTCGCATGGATTTGAAGCTAAACCTTCTACATCGCATTGATTTGCAGCTAAATCATGTGTTTCGCTTGGATATGGAGCTAACTCGTTTGTTTCGACTGCATTTGAAGCTATATCACTTATAGCCCAAGTAATTGAAGCTCAATCATTTGTGTCTCATGGATTTGAAGCTAAACCTTCTACATACTATTGATTTGAAGCTAAATCATGTGTTTCACTTGGATATGAATCTAACTCGTTTGTTTAGTCTGCATTTGAAGCTAATCACTTATATCGCAAGAATCTGAAACTAAATCATTTGTGTCGCATGGATTTGAAGCTAACTCGTTTGTTTCGCATGGATTTGAAGCTAAACCTTCTGCATCGAATTGATTTGAAGCTAAATCATGTGTTTTGCATGGATTTGATGCTAACTCGTTTGTCTCCCCTGCATTTGAAGCTATATCAGTTATATCGCAAGTATCTGATGCTAAAACATTTGTTTCGTATGGATTTGAAGCTAAGCCTTCTACTTCGCATGGATTTAAAGCTAAATGATGTGTACCGCATGGATTTTGAAACTAACTCGTTTGATTCGTCTGCATTTGAAGCAATATCAGCTATATCTCAAGTATCTAATGCTAAATCATTTGTTTCGCATGGATTTGAAGCTAAACCTTCTATGTGGCATTGATTTGAAGCTTAATCATGTGTTTTGCATGGAGTTGAAGCTAACTCGTTTGTTTCTCCTGCATTTGAAGCTATATTAATTATATCGTAAGTATCTGAAGCTAAATCATTTGTTTCGCATGGATTTGAAGCTAAACCTTCTACGTGGCATTGATTTGAAGCTTAATCATGTGTTTTGCATGGATTTGAAGCTAACTCGTTTGTTTCTCCTGCAATTGAAGCTATATCAGTTATATCGCAAGTATCTGATGCTAAATGATTTGTTTAGCATGGATTTGAAGCTAAACCTTCTACATCGCATTGATTTAAAGCTACCTCGTTTGTTTCGCCTTCACTTGAAGATATTTTATTTATATCGCAAGTATTTGAAGGTATCCCATTTATTTCTCATGGATTTGAAGCTAAGCCTTCTATTTCGAATTGATTTGAAGAAAAATCATGTGTTTTGCATGGATTTGATGCCAACTCGTTTGTTGCCCCTGCATTTGAAGCTATATTAATTATATCGTAAGTATCTGAAGCTAAATCATTTGTTTCGCATGGATTTGAAGCTAAACCTTCTACGTGGCATTGATTTGAAGCTTAATCATGTGTTTTGCATGGATTTGAAGCTAACTCGTTTGTTTCTCCTGCAATTGAAGCTATATCAGTTATATCGCAAGTATCTGATGCTAAATGATTTGTTTAGCATGGATTTGAAGCTAAACCTTCTACATCGCATTGATTTAAAGCTACCTCGTTTGTTTCGCCTTCACTTGAAGATATTTTATTTATATCGCAAGTATTTGAAGGTATCCCATTTATTTCTCATGGATTTGAAGCTAAGCCTTCTATTTCGAATTGGTTTGAAGAAAAATCATGTGTTTTGCATGGATTTGATGCTAACTCGTTCATTTCGCCTGCATTTGATGCTATAACACTGACATCGCAAGTATCTGAAGCTAAATCATTTGTTTCGCATGGATTTGAAGCTAAACCTTCTACATCGTATTGATTTGAAGCTAACTCATTTGTTTCGCTTGGATTAGAAGCTAAACATTCTACATCGCATGGATTTGAAGCTAAACCTTCTACATCGTATTGATTTGAAGCTAAGTCGTTTGTTTCGTCTGAATTCGAAGGTATGTCACTTATATCGCAAGTATCTGAACCTAAATCATATGTTTCGCATGGATTTGAACCTAAACCTTCTACATCGCATTGATTTGCAGCTAAATCATGTGTTTCGCTTGGATATGGAGCTAACTCGTTTGTTTCGACTGCATTTGAAGCTATATCACTTATAGCCCAAGTAATTGAAGCTCAATCATTTGTGTCGCATGGATTTGAAGCTAAACCTTCTTCATACTATTGATTTGAAGCTAAATCATGTGTTTCACTTGGATATGAATCTAACTCGTTTGTTTAGTCTGCATTTGAAGCTAATCACTTATATCGCAAGAATCTGAAACTAAATCATTTGTGTCGCATGGATTTGAAGCTAAACATTCTCCATCGCATTGATTTGCAGCTGAATCATGTGTTTTGCATGGACTTGAAGCTAACTCGTTTGTTTCGCATGCAGGTGATGCTATATCACCTATATCCCAATTGTTTGATGCTCAATCATTTGTGTCGCATGGATTTGAAGCTAAACCTTCTACATCGCATTGATTTGTTGCTAAATCATGTGCTTCGCCTGGATTTGAAGGTAAACCTTCTACATCGCATTGATTTGTAGCGAAATAATGTGTTCTGCTTGGATTTGAAGCTAACTCGTTTGTTTCGTGTGCATTTGAAGCTATATCGCTTATATCGCAAGTATCTGAAGCTAAATCATTTGTTTCGCATGGATTTGAAGCTAAATCTTCTACATCTCATTGATTTGCAGCTACATCATGTGTTTCGCATGGATTTGAAGCTAACTCGTTCGTTTCGCCTGCATTTCATGCTATATCACTTATATCGCAAGTATCTGAAGCTAAATCATTTGTGTCGCATGGATTTGAAGCTAAACCTTCTACATCGCATTGATTTGCAGCTAAATCATGTGTTTCGCTTGGATATGGAGCTAACTCGTTTGTTTCGACTGCATTTGAAGCTATATCACTTATAGCCCAAGTAATTGAAGCTCAATCATTTGTGTCTCATGGATTTGAAGCTAAACCTTCTACATACTATTGATTTGAAGCTAAATCATGTGTTTCACTTGGATATGAATCTAACTCGTTTGTTTAGTCTGCATTTGAAGCTAATCACTTATATCGCAAGAATCTGAAACTAAATCATTTGTGTCGCATGGATTTGAAGCTAACTCGTTTGTTTCGCATGGATTTGAAGCTAAACCTTCTGCATCGAATTGATTTGAAGCTAAATCATGTGTTTTGCATGGATTTGATGCTAACTCGTTTGTCTCCCCTGCATTTGAAGCTATATCAGTTATATCGCAAGTATCTGATGCTAAAACATTTGTTTCGTATGGATTTGAAGCTAAGCCTTCTACTTCGCATGGATTTAAAGCTAAATGATGTGTACCGCATGGATTTTGAAACTAACTCGTTTGATTCGTCTGCATTTGAAGCAATATCAGCTATATCTCAAGTATCTAATGCTAAATCATTTGTTTCGCATGGATTTGAAGCTAAACCTTCTATGTGGCATTGATTTGAAGCTTAATCATGTGTTTTGCATGGAGTTGAAGCTAACTCGTTTGTTTCTCCTGCATTTGAAGCTATATTAATTATATCGTAAGTATCTGAAGCTAAATCATTTGTTTCGCATGGATTTGAAGCTAAACCTTCTACGTGGCATTGATTTGAAGCTTAATCATGTGTTTTGCATGGATTTGAAGCTAACTCGTTTGTTTCTCCTGCAATTGAAGCTATATCAGTTATATCGCAAGTATCTGATGCTAAATGATTTGTTTAGCATGGATTTGAAGCTAAACCTTCTACATCGCATTGATTTAAAGCTACCTCGTTTGTTTCGCCTTCACTTGAAGATATTTTATTTATATCGCAAGTATTTGAAGGTATCCCATTTATTTCTCATGGATTTGAAGCTAAGCCTTCTATTTCGAATTGATTTGAAGAAAAATCATGTGTTTTGCATGGATTTGATGCTAACTCGTTTGTTGCCCCTGCATTTGATGCTATAACACTGACATCGCAAGTATCTGAAGCTAAATCATTTGTTTCGCATGGATTTGAAGCTAAACCTTCTACATCGTATTGATTTGAAGCTAACTCATTTGTTTCGCTTGGATTAGAAGCTAAACATTCTACATCGCATGGATTTGATGCTAAACCTTCTACATCGTATTGATTTGATGCTAAGTCGTTTGTTTCGTCTGAATTCGAAGGTATGTCACTTATATCGCAAGTATCTGAACCTAAATCATATGTTTCGCATGGATTTGAAACTAAACCTTCTACATAGCATTGATTTGAAGCTAAATCATGTGTTTCGCATGGATTTGAAGCTAAGCCTTCTATTTCGCATGGATTTAGAGATAATGATGTGTATCGCATGGATTTTGAAGCTAACTCGTTTGATTCGTCTGCATTTGAAGCTTTGGTTATGGAGTGTGTTCTGGTAAATAACTGGTGCGTGCGGTGTAACTATTAAACTTTATTTATTAAGTTGCGTAGAAACACTTTCGGGTGACGTGACGTCGTAGCAAGAGAGGTATGAGAAGTATCGAAGGTATGCGAGGTATGAGAGCGAGCGTCTCACTGTTGCTCTTTTTATATTTTCCTGTTTGCCCCCGGCAAGGGCTCTGGACACCCCCTGATTTGTTGACCCGCGAATGGGTTTTCCCAATCAGCGTTGTCCATCTCCTTCTCACCGCGTTGTCCCTTACGCCCTGAGCGCGTCCCGTTTTGGGACCGCGTGGTTATCGGAGTGGGTGCGTTTTTTATGATGTAACGGCCTGGGTTTTCCTCAGGGCCGTTGCGCTCGGACGTCCGGCGTTCGGGTCCGTTTTGCGTGCCCTTCGGAATTTCCCGTTATTTATGACGGTCTCGTAGGCTATCGAGAATCAGGTAAAAAAAGAAACTCTACTGGCTTATTGCCATCCGCACAGAAAACAGTTTACTCAAAGATAGCCTTTTCGAAGGAGAGTCATAAATATGTTAGTCGTTTGCGCGAGAAATAAATCTTCTCTTATGCGCGCCGACTGGCCGCTACATCACCCCCTTACCAGTGCAAACGTTACTATCTCTAATATATTCGCTTATGTCAATCTTAAGGTTACTGTCGCTGGCTGTTTGCTACCTAACGCCTACCTGGAGCCTTTCCGGGAGTCGTACTCTTCTACCGGAACGAGTACGGGGCTCAGGCGCGTTACTGTGACTGCTGTCTGACGTATTGCTGTGTTGTTGTCGTACGTCGTTACCGACGTACTTGTCGTCGATGCTGTAGGCGGGTTTGAGCCTATCGACTGAGACGGTGGTCTCTTTGCCTCGAACCCGCACCACAAAGTTCTTTATGTCGTTGCTCCTGGATACGACAGGGAACGGTCCGTCGTACGGATTTTGGAGGGGGCCTCGTACCGCGTCTGTCCGTATGAAGACCTGCGATGTTGTCGCGAGGTCCTTAAAGACGAACATCCTCCTTTGTCCGTGGCGGGAACCGTGTGTCGGTCGTATCTTGCGGAAGTGGTCGCGCAGCTGTTCTATCACCTGGGCCTGGTCGGTCGCGTTGATATCGTTGTCGCGGAACATCTCTGCGGGGAGCTTGATGTTCTCGCCGTACACCAACTCCGCGGCTGATGACTTTAGGTCATCTCGGTACGCCGCTCGTATGCCCAGCAGAACGGCAGGTAACGCGTCGGTCCACCGGTCGTCGGCACGACATTTTATCGCCGCTTTCAGCTGCCGGTGAAAACGCTCGACCATGCCGTTTGCTGCGGGGTGGTACGCCGTAGTTCTTAGATGCTTACATCCGAGTAAGTGGTTCATTTGTCTGAACAGATGGGACTCGAACTGCCGGCCTTGATCCGTCGTTATTCTGGCAGGTGTCCCAAAACGTGCAATCCACCCCGAAACAAAGGCACGCGCGACTGTTTCGGCTTCGATGTTCTCGAGCGGTAAAGCTTCCGGCCAACGCGTATACCTATCGATGCAGGTGAGGCAGTATCTATTGCCCCTCGACGTAGGTAGTGGTCCTACCAAGTCGAGGTGCACGTGCTCAAACCTGCACGACGGCGGCGCGAAGGTGCCTACCGGACTCGAGACATGCCTGGTGATCTTTGCTCTCTGGCACGCGAGGCAGCTCCGACTCCACTCTCGGCAATCCTTTTCCATCGACGGCCAAACGAAACGCTGTTTTACCAGACGGATTGTCGCCTTTACACCGGGATGCGACAATCCGTGTACGGCGTCGAAAATTTGGCGTCGGAAAGGAGCCGTTATGAATGGACGCACGTTACCGGTGGAAACGTCGCAATAGACAGGCGCGTCGCTGTCTATCGTGCGTATCCGTTTCAGGTCCAACGAGGTATCAGACGCATTTATGTACTTTTCGACTTCGCTGTCGTGCTCTTGCGAGCGTGCTAATTGTGCGTAATCGATGGACGTAACCGTCTCAACTCGCGAGAGTGCGTCTGCGACCTCGTTGTCCTTGCCGCTAACGTGTCGTATGTTCGTGGTGAACTGTCCGATAAGGTCGAGATATCGGAACTGTCTCGGCGTGCACTTGTCCGATCTTTGTTTGAACGCGAACACTATCGGTTTGTGGTCCGTGTAAATTATAAATTCGCGTCCCTCAATCGCATGGCGGAAATGCTTTACTGCTGTGTAAATCGCCAGCAGCTCGCGGTCATATGCGCTATATTTTTTTTGTGCAGGTGACAAGGCTTTCGTGCAAAAAGCTAACGGTTGCCACGAACCGCCTTGCCACTGCTGCAGCGTCGCTCCTAGCGCGAAATCTGATGCATCGACCATGATTGAGAGGCGCGAATCGTTCGACGGATGCGCCAATAGCGTCGCGTTCGCTAACGCGGTTTTTAGGTTTTCTAGCGCAGATTCCGCCTCACTCGTCCACTGCACGGGCGTGTTGCCTTTCAGCTTGCGCCCCCGCAACAGCAGATTGAGTGGAGCCTGCAACGTGGCCGCGCCGGGTATGAATCTACGATAGAAATTGACCATACCTAGGAAACCGCGCAGTTGTTTGACTGTTGCGGGTTTCGGGTATTCGTGTATGGCCTTAACTTTCTCGGCTAGTGGCCTGGTACCCTCGGCGCTGACCTCGTAACCTAAAAACCTCACCACCGATTCCGCGAATACGCATTTGCTCGGGTTCACGACGATGCCGTACTCCTGCAGACGTGAAAAAAGTGTGCGCAGGTGATCTCTATGCTCCGTCTCATTACCTGACGCCACTAGGATGTCGTCGAGGTACGCGTAGCAGAAATCCAGTCCCCTTATCACGGTGTCCATGAACCGCTGGAACGTCTGCGCTGCATTTTTCAGTCCGAAGGGCATAACTAGATATTCGTACAAACCGAACGGCGTCGTTATCGCGGTTTTCGGAATGTCCTCCGGATGGACGGGGATTTGGTGGTACGCGCGCACCAAATCGATCGTGGTAAAAATCGTCTTTCCGGACAACATTCTCGAAAAATCCTCGATGTGCGGAATCGGATAGCGGTCTGCGATCGTACGGGCATTGAGTAACCTGTAGTCTCCACAGGGTCTCCATCCGTTATCCTTCTTCGCAACCATGTGAAGGGCTGAGGCCCACTGGCTCTTAGAAGGACGGATGTGACCAAGACTTAACAGGTCCTCAAATTCCGTTCTAGCATTTCTGAAAAGTTCGGGCGATAAACGTCGCGGCTTACTATACACTGGTGGACCTGCGGTAGTCGTAATATGGTGTGTTACCTCGTGGGTGATCGGTCTGTTCGGCCGCGCTGCTGGACGCACGAGAGACGGGAACTCCGCTAGAAGCTGCTGGTACGGCGAGTCCCCGACGATCGCCTTGATGGTCGGTGTTGTTGAGGCGGCGATCCTCCCGCTGGATGTCAACGTGGTCGTCCGGTCGAGGAGTCGTCTTCCCGCGAGGTCCACTAGTAACCCATAGTGCGCCAGGAAGTCGGCTCCGATGATGGGTTTGGAGACGTCCGCTATCACGAATCTCCACGTGAACGACCGTCGCAACCCCTGGTCCAGGTCTGCTGGTTTCAGCCCGTACGTGCCGATGACGGACCCGTTTGCCGCAAACAGTTCGTGTTTCGCTTTTTTTAACGGGCCTTTGATGTACGCACGCGGGTACACGCACAGGTCTGAACCGGTGTCTATAAGGTATTCTTCGTTCTTGCTGCGTTCAAGAATGAAGAGGCGGCGGGTCCGCGGTCCATCACAATTTGCCGCATTTACCGTGATGCCCGATCGTTTCCCGCGTCGAATGTGCACGGCTGTCGGCACTTCGTGGATCTCGTTCCGAAGGTCTGGTGGTACCAGCAATGGTCCACGTTTCGCGGGGATGCGCTCCGGCGACGGCCTCTAGATCCCGAACGGCCGCGGTGTCTCCTCGAACGGTGCCTCGATGTTGATCGGTTATCACGGGTCCGCGGACGTGTGAGCTCGCTGACGTCGAGCTTGAATTCCTCCAGCAGGCCTCTCATTGCCTCTGTCGTCTCGGTCTGCGGGGCGGCTACGCTGGCCACGTGGACTTGGGTTGTGCCCTCGTGTATCTGGTCCGCGATTTGCGCCAGCTTGTTTAGCGGAATGTCTGGCTGCGCGCTTACGATCGCCCGGATCATGCTGGGTAGCCTGCCAGTCCATAATGTACCCAGAAATTTGTCCGGTACTGCCTGACCTGCCAAGTTCTGCATGTGCCGCAGAAATTGAGATGGCGTTCTGTCTCCCATCTCTTCTTTTTCCAGCAGCTGCTGGATTCGTCTCCCTTCGGACGCGGACAGGCGCCGGATTAGTTCGCCTTTTAGTGTCTCATACTTCTCGGTGGCCGGCGGTGACGTGATTATGTCCTGGACCTCCAGGGCATATTTCGGTTCCAGTTGAGACATTACGTAGTTGTACTTCGTCGTGTCCGCGGTGACGCCATTCAAAGCGAACTGGCCTTCTATCTGGTGGAACCAGATCGCCGGTTGTTCGGGCCAGAACGGTGGCACTCGTATGCCGACCCGGCACACCTCAGGTAACGCGGCGTTTCCCTGGCTCATACCTGTGTCCATTTCTGCCCTTATTTTACGGCGTGTCACTTGTGATTACTTCACCCGACGTTTTTTAGTCGCGCACTGCACAGTTATCGCACGTCGAGTCACCAATTTGGTTATGGAGTGTGTTCTGGTAAATAACTGGTGCGTGCGGTGTAACTATTAAACTTTATTTATTAAGTTGCGTAGAAACACTTTCGGGTGACGTGACGTCGTAGCAAGAGAGGTATGAGAAGTATCGAAGGTATGCGAGGTATGAGAGCGAGCGTCTCACTGTTGCTCTTTTTATATTTTCCTGTTTGCCCCCGGCAAGGGCTCTGGACACCCCCTGATTGGTTGACCCGCGAATGGGTTTTCCCAATCAGCGTTGTCCATCTCCTTCTCACCGCGTTGTCCCTTACGCCCTGAGCGCGTCCCGTTTTGGGACCGCGTGGTGATCGGAGTGGGTGCGTTTTTTATGATGTAACGGCCTGGGTTTTCCTCAGGGCCGTTGCGCTCGGACGTCCGGCGTTCGGGTCCGTTTTGCGTGCCCTTCGGAATTTCCCGTTATTTATGACGGTCTCGTAGGCTATCGAGAATCAGGTAAAAAAAGAAACTCTACTGGCTTATTGCCATCCGCACAGAAAACAGTTTACTCAAAGATAGCCTTTCCGAAGGAGAGTCATAAATATGTTAGTCGTTTGGGCGAGAAATAAATCTTCTCTTATGCGCGCCGACTGGCCGCTACATAGCTATATCAGTTATATCGCAAGTATCTGATGCTAAATCATTTGTTTCGCATGGATTTGTGGCTAAACCTTCTACATCGCATTGATTTGAAGCTAAATTATGTGTATCGCATGGATTTGAAGCTAAGCCTTCTTCTTCGCATGGATTTAAAGATAAATGATGTGTATCGCATGGAGTTTGAAGCTATCTCGTTTTATTCGTCTGCATTTGAAGCTATATCACTTATATCTCAAGTGTTTGATGCTAAATCATTTGTTTCGCATGGATTTGTAGCTAAACCTTCTACATCGCATTGATTTGAAGCTAAATCATGTGTATCGCATGGATTTGAAGCTAAGCCTTCTTCTTCGCATGGATTTAAAGATAAATGATGTGTATCGCATGGATTTTGAAGCTATCTCGTTTTATTCGTCTGCATTTGAAGCTATATCACTTATATCTCAAGTGTTTGATGCTAAATCATTTGTTTCGCATGGATTTGAAGCTAAACCTTCTACATCGTATTGATTTGAAGCTAAGTCGTTTGTTTCGTCTGAATGCGAAGGTATGTCACTTATATCGCAAGTATCTGAACCTAAATCATATGTTTCGCATGGATTTGAAACTAAACCTTCTACATAGCATTGATTTGCAGCTAAATCATGTGTTCGCATGGATTTGAAGCTAAGCCTTCTATTTCGCATGGATTTAGAGCTAAATGATGTGTATCGCATGGATTTTGAAGCTAACTCGTTTGATTCGTCTGCATTTGATGCTATATCAGTTATATCGCAAGTATCTGATGATAAATCATGTGTTTCGCTTGGATTTGAAACTAAACCTTCTACATAGCATTGATTTGCAGCTAAATCATGTGTATCGCATGGATTTGAAGCTAAGCCTTCTTCTTCGCATGGATTTAAAGATAAATGATGTGTATCGCATGGAGTTTGAAGCTATCTCGTTTTATTCGTCTGCATTTGAAGCTATATCACTTATATCTCAAGTGTTTGATGCTAAATCATTTGTTTCGCATGGACTTGTAGCTAAACCTTCTACATCGCATTGATTTGAAGCTAAATCATGTGTTTTGCATGGATTTGATGCTAACTCGTTTGTTTCCCCTGCATTTGAAGCTATATCAGTTATATCGCAAGTATCTGATGCTAAAACATTTGTTTCGTATGGATTTGAAGCTAAGCCTTCTACTTCGCATGGATTTAAAGCTAAATGATGTGTACCGCATGGATATTGAAACTAACTCGTTTGATTCGTCTGCATTTGAAGCTATATCAGTTATATCGCAAGTATCTGAAGCTAAATCATTTGTGCCGCATGGATTTGAAGCTAAACCTTCTACATCGTATTGATTTGAAGCTAACTCATTTGTTTCGCATGAATTAGAAGCTAAACATTCTACATCGCATGGATTTGAAGCTAAACCTTCTACATCGTATACATTTGAAGCTAAGTCGTTTGTTTCGTCTGAATGCGAAGGTATGTCACTTATATCGCAAGTATCTGAACCTAAATCATATGTTTCGCATGGATTTGAAACTAAACCTTCTACATAGCATTGATTTGCAGCTAAATCATGTGTTCGCATGGATTTGAAGCTAAGCCTTCTATTTCGCATGGATTTAGAGCTAAATGATGTGTATCGCATGGATTTTGAAGCTAACTCGTTTGATTCGTCTGCATTTGATGCTATATCAGTTATATCGCAAGTATCTGATGATAAATCATGTGTTTCGCTTGGATTTGAAACTAAACCTTCTACATAGCATTGATTTGCAGCTAAATCATGTGTATCGCATGGATTTGAAGCTAAGCCTTCTTCTTCGCATGGATTTAAAGATAAATGATGTGTATCGCATGGAGTTTGAAGCTATCTCGTTTTATTCGTCTGCATTTGAAGCTATATCACTTATATCTCAAGTGTTTGATGCTAAATCATTTGTTTCGCATGGACTTGTAGCTAAACCTTCTACATCGCATTGATTTGAAGCTAAATCATGTGTTTTGCATGGATTTGATGCTAACTCGTTTGTTTCCCCTGCATTTGAAGCTATATCAGTTATATCGCAAGTATCTGATGCTAAAACATTTGTTTCGTATGGATTTGAAGCTAAGCCTTCTACTTCGCATGGATTTAAAGCTAAATGATGTGTACCGCATGGATATTGAAACTAACTCGTTTGATTCGTCTGCATTTGAAGCTATATCAGTTATATCGCAAGTATCTGAAGCTAAATCATTTGTGCCGCATGGATTTGAAGCTAAACCTTCTACATCGTATTGATTTGAAGCTAACTCATTTGTTTCGCATGAATTAGAAGCTAAACATTCTACATCGCATGGATTTGAAGCTAAACCTTCTACATCGTATACATTTGAAGCTAAGTCGTTTGTTTCGTCTGAATGCGAAGGTATGTCACTTATATCGCAAGTATCTGAACCTAAATCATATGTTTCGCATGGATTTGAAACTAAACCTTCTACATAGCATTGATTTGCAGCTAAATCATGTGTTCGCATGGATTTGAAGCTAAGCCTTCTATTTCGCATGGATTTAGAGCTAAATGATGTGTATCGCATGGATTTTGAAGCTAACTCGTTTGATTCGTCTGCATTTGATGCTATATCAGTTATATCGCAAGTATCTGATGATAAATCATGTGTTTCGCTTGGATTTGAAACTAAACCTTCTACATAGCATTGATTTGCAGCTAAATCATGTGTATCGCATGGATTTGAAGCTAAGCCTTCTTCTTCGCATGGATTTAAAGATAAATGATGTGTATCGCATGGAGTTTGAAGCTATCTCGTTTTATTCGTCTGCATTTGAAGCTATATCACTTATATCTCAAGTGTTTGATGCTAAATCATTTGTTTCGCATGGACTTGTAGCTAAACCTTCTACATCGCATTGATTTGAAGCTAAATCATGTGTTTTGCATGGATTTGATGCTAACTCGTTTGTTTCCCCTGCATTTGAAGCTATATCAGTTATATCGCAAGTATCTGATGCTAAAACATTTGTTTCGTATGGATTTGAAGCTAAGCCTTCTACTTCGCATGGATTTAAAGCTAAATGATGTGTACCGCATGGATATTGAAACTAACTCGTTTGATTCGTCTGCATTTGAAGCTATATCAGTTATATCGCAAGTATCTGAAGCTAAATCATTTGTGCCGCATGGATTTGAAGCTAAACCTTCTACATCGTATTGATTTGAAGCTAACTCATTTGTTTCGCATGAATTAGAAGCTAAACATTCTACATCGCATGGATTTGAAGCTAAACCTTCTACATCGTATACATTTGAAGCTAAGTCGTTTGTTTCGTCTGAATTCGAAGGTATGTCACTTATATCGCAAGTATCTGAACCTAAATCATATGTTTCGCATGGATTTGAAACTAAACCTTCTACATAGCATTGTTTTGCAGCTAAATCATGTGTTTCGCATGGATTTGAAGCTAAGGCTTCTATTTCGCATGGATTTAGAGCTAAATAATGTGTATCGCATGGATTTTGAAGCTAACTCGTTTGATTCGTCTGCATTTGAAGCTATATCAGTTATATCGTAAGTATCTGATGCTAAATCATTTGTTTCGCATTGATTTGAAGCTAAACCTTCAACATCGCATTGATTTCCTGCTAAATCATGTGTATCGCATGGATTTTGAAGCTAACTCGTTTGTTTCTCCTGCATTTGAAGCTATATCACTTATATCGCAAGTATCTGAAGCAGAATCATTTGTGCCGCATGGATTTGAAGCTAAACCTTCTACATCGTATTGATTTGAAGCTAATTCATTTGTTTCGCATGGTTTAGAATCTAAAAATTCTACATCGCATGGATTTGAAGCTAAACCTTCTACATTGTATTGATTTGAAGCTAAGTCGTTTGTTTCGTTTGAATTCGAAGGTATATCACTTATATCGCAAGTATCTGAACCTAAATCATATGTTTCGCATGGATTTGAAACTAAACCTTCTACATAGCATTGATTTGCAGCTAAATCATGTGTATCGCATGGATGTGAAGCTAAGCCTTCTTCTTCGCATGGATTTAAAGATAAATGATGTGTATCGCATGGATTTTGAAGCTATCTCGTTTTATTCGTCTGCATTTGAAGCTATATCACTTATATCTCAAGTGTTTGATGCTAAATCATTTGTTTCGCATGGATTTGAAGCTAAACCTTCTACATCGTATTGATTTGAAGCTAAGTCGTTTGTTTCATCTGAATGCGAAGGTATGTCACTTATATCGCAAGTATCTGAACCTAAATCATATGTTTCGCATGGATTTGAAACTAAACCTTCTACATAGCATTGATTTGCAGCTAAATCATGTGTTCGCATGGATTTGAAGCTAAGCCTTCTATTTCGCATGGATTTAAAGATAAATGATGTGTATCGCATGGATTTTGAAGCTATCTCGTTTTATTCGTCTGCATTTGAAGCTATATCACTTATATCTCAAGTGTTTGATGCTAAATCATTTGTTTCGCATGGATTTGAAGCTAAACCTTCTACATCGTATTGATTTGAAGCTAAGTCGTTTGTTTCGTCTGAATGCGAAGGTATGTCACTTATATCGCAAGTATCTGAACCTAAATCATATGTTTCGCATGGATTTGAAACTAAACCTTCTACATAGCATTGATTTGCAGCTAAATCATGTGTTCGCATGGATTTGAAGCTAAGCCTTCTATTTCGCATGGATTTAGAGCTAAATGATGTGTATCGCATGGATTTTGAAGCTAACTCGTTTGATTCGTCTGCATTTGATGCTATATCAGTTATATCGCAAGTATCTGATGATAAATCATGTGTTTCGCTTGGATTTGAAACTAAACCTTCTACATAGCATTGATTTGCAGCTAAATCATGTGTATCGCATGGATTTGAAGCTAAGCCTTCTTCTTCGCATGGATTTAAAGATAAATGATGTGTATCGCATGGAGTTTGAAGCTATCTCGTTTTATTCGTCTGCATTTGAAGCTATATCACTTATATCTCAAGTGTTTGATGCTAAATCATTTGTTTCGCATGGACTTGTAGCTAAACCTTCTACATCGCATTGATTTGAAGCTAAATCATGTGTTTTGCATGGATTTGATGCTAACTCGTTTGTTTCCCCTGCATTTGAAGCTATATCAGTTTTATCGCAAGTATCTGATGCTAAAACATTTGTTTCGTATGGATTTGAAGCTAAGCCTTCTACTTCGCATGGATTTAAAGCTAAATGATGTGTACCGCATGGATATTGAAACTAACTCGTTTGATTCGTCTGCATTTGCAGCTATATCAGTTATATCGCAAGTATCTGAAGCTAAATCATTTGTGCCGCATGGATTTGAAGCTAAACCTTCTACATCGTATTGATTTGAAGCTAACTCATTTGTTTCGCATGAATTAGAAGCTAAACATTCTACATCGCAGGGATTTGAAGCTAAACCTTCTACATCGTATACATTTGAAGCTAAGTCGTTTGTTTCGTCTGAATTCGAAGGTATGTCACTTATATCGCAAGTATCTGAACCTAAATCATATGTTTCGCATGGATTTGAAACTAAACCTTCTACATAGCATTGTTTTGCAGCTAAATCATGTGTTTCGCATGGATTTGAAGCTAAGGCTTCTATTTCGCATGGATTTAGAGCTAAATAATGTGTATCGCATGGATTTTGAAGCTAACTCGTTTGATTCGTCTGCATTTGAAGCTATATCAGTTATATCGTAAGTATCTGATGCTAAATCATTTGTTTCGCATTGATTTGAAGCTAAACCTTCAACATCGCATTGATTTCCTGCTAAATCATGTGTATCGCATGGATTTTGAAGCTAACTCGTTTGTTTCTCCTGCATTTGAAGCTATATCACTTATATCGCAAGTATCTGAAGCAGAATCATTTGTGCCGCATGGATTTGAAGCTAAACCTTCTACATCGTATTGATTTGAAGCTAATTCATTTGTTTCGCATGGTTTAGAATCTAAAAATTCTACATCGCATGGATTTGAAGCTAAACCTTCTACATTGTATTGATTTGAAGCTAAGTCGTTTGTTTCGTTTGAATTCGAAGGTATATCACTTATATCGCAAGTATCTGAACCTAAATCATATGTTTCGCATGGATTTGAAACTAAAGCTTCTACATAGCATTGATTTGCAGCTAAATCATGTGTATCGCATGGATGTGAAGCTAAGCCTTCTTCTTCGCATGGATTTAAAGATAAATGATGTGTATCGCATGGATTTTGAAGCTATCTCGTTTTATTCGTCTGCATTTGAAGCTATATCACTTATATCTCAAGTGTTTGATGCTAAATCATTTGTTTCGCATGGATTTGAAGCTAAACCTTCTACATCGTATTGATTTGAAGCTAAGTCGTTTGTTTCATCTGAATGCGAAGGTATGTCACTTATATCGCAAGTATCTGAACCTAAATCATATGTTTCGCATGGATTTGAAACTAAACCTTCTACATAGCATTGATTTGCAGCTAAATCATGTGTTCGCATGGATTTGAAGCTAAGCCTTCTATTTCGCATGGATTTAGAGCTAAATGATGTGTATCGCATGGATTTTGAAGCTAACTCGTTTGATTCGTCTGCATTTGATGCTATATCAGTTATATCGCAAGTATCTGATGATAAATCATGTGTTTCGCTTGGATTTGAAACTAAACCTTCTACATAGCATTGATTTGCAGCTAAATCATGTGTATCGCATGGATTTGAAGCTAAGCCTTCTTCTTCGCATGGATTTAAAGATAAATGATGTGTATCGCATGGAGTTTGAAGCTATCTCGTTTTATTCGTCTGCATTTGAAGCTATATCACTTATATCTCAAGTGTTTGATGCTAAATCATTTGTTTCGCATGGACTTGTAGCTAAACCTTCTACATCGCATTGATTTGAAGCTAAATCATGTGTTTTGCATGGATTTGATGCTAACTCGTTTGTTTCCCCTGCATTTGAAGCTATATCAGTTATATCGCAAGTATCTGATGCTAAAACATTTGTTTCGTATGGATTTGAAGCTAAGCCTTCTACTTCGCATGGATTTAAAGCTAAATGATGTGTACCGCATGGATATTGAAACTAACTCGTTTGATTCGTCTGCATTTGAAGCTATATCAGTTATATCGCAAGTATCTGAAGCTAAATCATTTGTGCCGCATGGATTTGAAGCTAAACCTTCTACATCGTATTGATTTGAAGCTAACTCATTTGTTTCGCATGAATTAGAAGCTAAACATTCTACATCGCATGGATTTGAAGCTAAACCTTCTACATCGTATACATTTGAAGCTAAGTCGTTTGTTTCGTCTGAATTCGAAGGTATGTCACTTATATCGCAAGTATCTGAACCTAAATCATATGTTTCGCATGGATTTGAAACTAAACCTTCTACATAGCATTGTTTTGCAGCTAAATCATGTGTTTCGCATGGATTTGAAGCTAAGGCTTCTATTTCGCATGGATTTAGAGCTAAATAATGTGTATCGCATGGATTTTGAAGCTAACTCGTTTGATTCGTCTGCATTTGAAGCTATATCAGTTATATCGTAAGTATCTGATGCTAAATCATTTGTTTCGCATTGATTTGAAGCTAAACCTTCAACATCGCATTGATTTCCTGCTAAATCATGTGTATCGCATGGATTTTGAAGCTAACTCGTTTGTTTCTCCTGCATTTGAAGCTATATCACTTATATCGCAAGTATCTGAAGCAGAATCATTTGTGCCGCATGGATTTGAAGCTAAACCTTCTACATCGTATTGATTTGAAGCTAATTCATTTGTTTCGCATGGTTTAGAATCTAAAAATTCTACATCGCATGGATTTGAAGCTAAACCTTCTACATCGTATTGATTTGAAGCTAAGTCGTTTGTTTCGTTTGAATTCGAAGGTATATCACTTATATCGCAAGTATCTGAACCTAAATCATATGTTTCGCATGGATTTGAAACTAAAGCTTCTACATAGCATTGATTTGCAGCTAAATCATGTGTATCGCATGGATGTGAAGCTAAGCCTTCTTCTTCGCATGGATTTAAAGATAAATGATGTGTATCGCATGGATTTTGAAGCTATCTCGTTTTATTCGTCTGCATTTGAAGCTATATCACTTATATCTCAAGTGTTTGATGCTAAATCATTTGTTTCGCATGGATTTGAAGCTAAACCTTCTACATCGTATTGATTTGAAGCTAAGTCGTTTGTTTCGTCTGAATGCGAAGGTATGTCACTTATATCGCAAGTATCTGAACCTAAATCATATGTTTCGCATGGATTTGAAACTAAACCTTCTACATAGCATTGATTTGCAGCTAAATCATGTGTTCGCATGGATTTGAAGCTAAGCCTTCTATTTCGCATGGATTTAAAGATAAATGATGTGTATCGCATGGATTTTGAAGCTATCTCGTTTTATTCGTCTGCATTTGAAGCTATATCACTTATATCTCAAGTGTTTGATGCTAAATCATTTGTTTCGCATGGATTTGAAGCTAAACCTTCTACATCGTATTGATTTGAAGCTAAGTCGTTTGTTTCGTCTGAATGCGAAGGTATGTCACTTATATCGCAAGTATCTGAACCTAAATCATATGTTTCGCATGGATTTGAAACTAAACCTTCTACATAGCATTGATTTGCAGCTAAATCATGTGTTCGCATGGATTTGAAGCTAAGCCTTCTATTTCGCATGGATTTAGAGCTAAATGATGTGTATCGCATGGATTTTGAAGCTAACTCGTTGATTCGTCTGCATTTGATGCTATATCAGTTATATCGCAAGTATCTGATGATAAATCATGTGTTTCGCTTGGATTTGAAACTAAACCTTCTACATAGCATTGATTTGCAGCTAAATCATGTGTATCGCATGGATTTGAAGCTAAGCCTTCTTCTTCGCATGGATTTAAAGATAAATGATGTGTATCGCATGGAGTTTGAAGCTATCTCGTTTTATTCGTCTGCATTTGAAGCTATATCACTTATATCTCAAGTGTTTGATGCTAAATCATTTGTTTCGCATGGACTTGTAGCTAAACCTTCTACATCGCATTGATTTGAAGCTAAATCATGTGTTTTGCATGGATTTGATGCTAACTCGTTTGTTTCCCCTGCATTTGAAGCTATATCAGTTTTATCGCAAGTATCTGATGCTAAAACATTTGTTTCGTATGGATTTGAAGCTAAGCCTTCTACTTCGCATGGATTTAAAGCTAAATGATGTGTACCGCATGGATATTGAAACTAACTCGTTTGATTCGTCTGCATTTGCAGCTATATCAGTTATATCGCAAGTATCTGAAGCTAAATCATTTGTGCCGCATGGATTTGAAGCTAAACCTTCTACATCGTATTGATTTGAAGCTAACTCATTTGTTTCGCATGAATTAGAAGCTAAACATTCTACATCGCATGGATTTGAAGCTAAACCTTCTACATCGTATACATTTGAAGCTAAGTCGTTTGTTTCGTCTGAATTCGAAGGTATGTCACTTATATCGCAAGTATCTGAACCTAAATCATATGTTTCGCATGGATTTGAAACTAAACCTTCTACATAGCATTGTTTTGCAGCTAAATCATGTGTTTCGCATGGATTTGAAGCTAAGGCTTCTATTTCGCATGGATTTAGAGCTAAATAATGTGTATCGCATGGATTTTGAGCTAACTCGTTTGATTCGTCTGCATTTGAAGCTATATCAGTTATATCGTAAGTATCTGATGCTAAATCATTTGTTTCGCATTGATTTGAAGCTAAACCTTCAACATCGCATTGATTTCCTGCTAAATCATGTGTATCGCATGGATTTTGAAGCTAACTCGTTTGTTTCTCCTGCATTTGAAGCTATATCACTTATATCGCAAGTATCTGAGACAGAATCATTTGTGCCGCATGGATTTGAAGCTAAACCTTCTACATCGTATTGATTTGAAGCTAATTCATTTGTTTCGCATGGTTTAGAATCTAAAAATTCTACATCGCATGGATTTGAAGCTAAACCTTCTACATTGTATTGATTTGAAGCTAAGTCGTTTGTTTCGTTTGAATTCGAAGGTATATCACTTATATCGCAAGTATCTGAACCTAAATCATATGTTTCGCATGGATTTGAAACTAAAGCTTCTACATAGCATTGATTTGCAGCTAAATCATGTGTATCGCATGGATGTGAAGCTAAGCCTTCTTCTTCGCATGGATTTAAAGATAAATGATGTGTATCGCATGGATTTTGAAGCTATCTCGTTTTATTCGTCTGCATTTGAAGCTATATCACTTATATCTCAAGTGTTTGATGCTAAATCATTTGTTTCGCATGGATTTGAAGCTAAACCTTCTACATCGTATTGATTTGAAGCTAAGTCGTTTGTTTCATCTGAATGCGAAGGTATGTCACTTATATCGCAAGTATCTGAACCTAAATCATATGTTTCGCATGGATTTGAAACTAAACCTTCTACATAGCATTGATTTGCAGCTAAATCATGTGTTCGCATGGATTTGAAGCTAAGCCTTCTATTTCGCATGGATTTAGAGCTAAATGATGTGTATCGCATGGATTTTGAAGCTAACTCGTTTGATTCGTCTGCATTTGATGCTATATCAGTTATATCGCAAGTATCTGATGATAAATCATGTGTTTCGCTTGGATTTGAAACTAAACCTTCTACATAGCATTGATTTGCAGCTAAATCATGTGTATCGCATGGATTTGAAGCTAAGCCTTCTTCTTCGCATGGATTTAAAGATAAATGATGTGTATCGCATGGAGTTTGAAGCTATCTCGTTTTATTCGTCTGCATTTGAAGCTATATCACTTATATCTCAAGTGTTTGATGCTAAATCATTTGTTTCGCATGGACTTGTAGCTAAACCTTCTACATCGCATTGATTTGAAGCTAAATCATGTGTTTTGCATGGATTTGATGCTAACTCGTTTGTTTCCCCTGCATTTGAAGCTATATCAGTTATATCGCAAGTATCTGATGCTAAAACATTTGTTTCGTATGGATTTGAAGCTAAGCCTTCTACTTCGCATGGATTTAAAGCTAAATGATGTGTACCGCATGGATATTGAAACTAACTCGTTTGATTCGTCTGCATTTGAAGCTATATCAGTTATATCGCAAGTATCTGAAGCTAAATCATTTGTGCCGCATGGATTTGAAGCTAAACCTTCTACATCGTATTGATTTGAAGCTAACTCATTTGTTTCGCATGAATTAGAAGCTAAACATTCTACATCGCATGGATTTGAAGCTAAACCTTCTACATCGTATACATTTGAAGCTAAGTCGTTTGTTTCGTCTGAATTCGAAGGTATGTCACTTATATCGCAAGTATCTGAACCTAAATCATATGTTTCGCATGGATTTGAAACTAAACCTTCTACATAGCATTGTTTTGCAGCTAAATCATGTGTTTCGCATGGATTTGAAGCTAAGGCTTCTATTTCGCATGGATTTAGAGCTAAATAATGTGTATCGCATGGATTTTGAAGCTAACTCGTTTGATTCGTCTGCATTTGAAGCTATATCAGTTATATCGTAAGTATCTGATGCTAAATCATTTGTTTCGCATTGATTTGAAGCTAAACCTTCAACATCGCATTGATTTCCTGCTAAATCATGTGTATCGCATGGATTTTGAAGCTAACTCGTTTGTTTCTCCTGCATTTGAAGCTATATCACTTATATCGCAAGTATCTGAAGCAGAATCATTTGTGCCGCATGGATTTGAAGCTAAACCTTCTACATCGTATTGATTTGAAGCTAATTCATTTGTTTCGCATGGTTTAGAATCTAAAAATTCTACATCGCATGGATTTGAAGCTAAACCTTCTACATCGTATTGATTTGAAGCTAAGTCGTTTGTTTCGTTTGAATTCGAAGGTATATCACTTATATCGCAAGTATCTGAACCTAAATCATATGTTTCGCATGGATTTGAAACTAAAGCTTCTACATAGCATTGATTTGCAGCTAAATCATGTGTATCGCATGGATGTGAAGCTAAGCCTTCTTCTTCGCATGGATTTAAAGATAAATGATGTGTATCGCATGGATTTTGAAGCTATCTCGTTTTATTCGTCTGCATTTGAAGCTATATCACTTATATCTCAAGTGTTTGATGCTAAATCATTTGTTTCGCATGGATTTGAAGCTAAACCTTCTACATCGTATTGATTTGAAGCTAAGTCGTTTGTTTCGTCTGAATGCGAAGGTATGTCACTTATATCGCAAGTATCTGAACCTAAATCATATGTTTCGCATGGATTTGAAACTAAACCTTCTACATAGCATTGATTTGCAGCTAAATCATGTGTTCGCATGGATTTGAAGCTAAGCCTTCTATTTCGCATGGATTTAGAGCTAAATGATGTGTATCGCATGGATTTTGAAGCTAACTCGTTTGATTCGTCTGCATTTGAAGCTATATCAGTTATATCGTAAGTATCTGATGCTAAATCATTTGTTTCGCATTGATTTGAAGCTAAACCTTCAACATCGCATTGATTTCCATCTAAATCATGTGTATCGCATGGATTGTGAAGCTAACTCGTTTGTTTCTCCTGCATTTGAAGCTATATCACTTATATCGCAAGTATCTGAAGCTAAATCATTTGTGCCGCATGGATTTGAAGCTAAAACTTCAACATCGCATTGATTTCAATCTAAATCATGTGTATCGTATGGATTTTGAAGCTAACTCGTTTGTTTCTCCTGCATTTGAAGCTATATCACTTACTTCGCAAGTATCTAATGCAAGTAAATTTTGTCGCACGGATTTGAAGCTAAACCCTCCACATCGCATTGGTTTGAAGCTAAACCGTCCACATCGCATTGGTTTGAAGCTAAACCTTCTACATTGCATTGATTTGAAGCTAAATAATATGTTTCGTATGGAGTTGTAGCTAAACCTTCTACATCGTATTGATTAGAAGCTAACTCATTTGTTTCGCATGGATTAGAAGCTAAACATTCTACATCGCATAGATTTGAAGCTAAACCTTCTACATCGTATTGATTTGAAGCTAACTCATTTCTTTCGCATGGATTAGAAGCTAAACATTCTACATCGCATTGATTTGCAGCTAAATCATTTGTTTCGCATGGATTTGAAGCTAAACCTTCTACATCGTATTGATTTGAAGCTAACTCATTTGTTTCGCATGGATTAGAAGCTAAACATTCTACATCGCATGGATTTGAAGCTAAACCTTCTACATCGTATTGATTTGAAGCTAAGTCGTTTGTTTCGTCTGAATTCGAAGTTATGTCACTTATATCGCAAGTATCTGAACCTAAATCATATGTTTCGCATGGATTTGAAACTAAGCCTTCTACACAGCATTGATTTGCAGCTAAATCATGTGTTTCGCATGGATTTGAAGCTAAGTCTTCTACATCGCATTGATTTGAAGCTAAATCATGTGTTTTGCATGGATTTCATGCTAACTTGGTGTTTCCCCTGCATTTGAAGCTATATCTGTTATATCGCAAGTATCTGATGCTAAATGAATTGTTTAGCATGGATTTGAAGCTAAACCTTCTACATCGCCTTGATTTGCGGCTAAATCATGTGTTTCGCATGGATTTGAAGCTAAACCTTCTCCAGCGCATTCATTTGAAGCTAAAGCATGAGTTTCGCACGGTTTTGAAGCTAAACCTTCTACATAGCATTGATTTGAAGCTAAATCACGCGTTTTGCTTGAATTTGAAGCTAACTCGTTTGTTTAGGCTGCATTTGAAGCTATATCACTCATATCCCAAGTGTTTGATGCTAAATCAATTGTTTCGCATGGATTTGAAGCTAAACCTTCTACATCGGATTGATTTGAAGTTTAATCATGTGTTTCGCTTGGATACGAAGCTAACTCGTTTGTTTAGTCTGCATTTGAAGCTATATCACTCATATCCCAAGTGTTTGATGCTAAATCAATTGTTTCGCATGGATTTGAAGCTAAACCTTCTACATCGGATTGATTTGTAGCTAAATCATGTGATTCGCATGGATTTGAAGCTAACTCGTTCCTTTCGCATGGATTTGAAGCTAAACCTTCTATATCGCATTGATTTGAAGCTAAAACATGTGTATCGCACGGATTTTGAAGCTAAATCGTTTGTTTTATCTGCCTTTAAAGCTATATCACTTATATCCCATGTGTTTGATGCTAAATCATTTGTTTCCCATGGATTTGATGCTAAACCTTCTACAGCGCATTGATTTGAAGCTAAATCATGTGTTTCGCTTGAATTTGAAGCTAACTCGTTTGTTTAGTCTGCATTTGAAGCTATATCACTCATATCCCAAGTGTTTGATGCTAAATCAATTGTTTCGCATAGATTTGAAGCTAAGCCTTATACTTCGCATCGATTTGAAGCTAAATGATGTGTATCGCATGCATTTTGAAGCTAACTCGTTTGGTTGGTCTGCATTTGAAGCTATATCACTTATATCGCAAATTTCTGAACATAAATCATTTGTTTCGCATGGATTTGAAGCTAATCCTTCTACATCGCATTGATTTGAAGCTAAATCATGCGTTTCGCTTGGATATAAAGCTAACTCGTTTGTTTAATCTGCATTTGAAGCTATATCACTTATATCGCAAGTATCTGAAGCTAAATCATTTGTGTCGCACGGATTTGAAGCTAAACCTTCTACATCGGATTGATTTGAAGTTTAATCATGTGTTTCGCTTGGATACGAAGCTAACTCGTTTGTTTAGTCTGCATTTGAAGCTATATCACTCATATCCCAAGTGTTTGATGCTAAATCAATTGTTTCGCATGGATTTGAAGCTAAACCTTCTACATAGGATTGATTTGTAGCTAAATCATGTGATTCGCATGGATTTGAAGCTAACTCGTTTGATTCGCATGGATTTGAAGCTAAACCTTCTGCATCGCATTGATTTGAAGCTAAATCATGCGTTTCGCTTGGATATAAAGCTAACTCGTTTGTTTAATCTGCATTTGAAGCTATATCACTTATATCGCAAGTATCTGAAGCTAAATCATTTGTGTCGCATGGATTTGAAGCTAAACCTTCTACATCGCATTGATTTGAAGCTAAATCATGCGTTTCGCTTGGATATAAAGCTGACTCGTTTGTTTAATCTGCATTTGAAGCTATATCACTTATATCGCAAGTATCTGAAGCTAAATCATTTGTGTCGAATGGATTTGAAGCTAAACCTTCTACATCGCATTGATTTGAATCTAAATCATGTGTTTCGCTTGGATATGAAGCTAACTCGTTTGTTTAGTCTGCATTTGAAGCTACATCACTTATATCGCAAGAATCTGAAGCTAAATCATTTGTGTCGCATGGATTTGAAGCTAAGCCTTCTTCATAGCATTGATTTGAAGCTAAATCATGTGTTTTGCATGGATTTGATGCTAACTCGTTTGTTTCCCCTGCATTTGAAGCTATATCAGTTATATCGCAAGTATCTGATGCTAAATCATGTGTTTCGCTTGGATTTGAAGCTAAACCTTCTACATCGCATTGATTTGAAGCTAAATCATGTGTTTTGCATGGATTTGATGCTAACTCATTTGTTTCCCCTGCATTTGAAGCTATATCAGTTATATCGCAAGTATCTGATACTAAATCATGTGTTTCCCCTGCATTTGAAGCTATATCAGTTATATCGCAAGTATCTGATGCTAAATCATGTGTTTCGCATGGATTAGAAGCTAAACATTCTACATCGCATGGATTTGAAGCTAAACCTTATACATCGGATTGATTTGAAGCTAAGTCGTTTGTTTCCCCTGCATTTGAAGCTATGTCAGTTATATCGCAAGTATCTGAACCTAAATCATATGTTTCGCATGGATTTGAAGCTAAACCTCCTACATCGCATTGATTCGAAGCTAAATCATGTGTTTCGCTTGGATTTGAAGCTAAACCTTCTACATCGTATTGATTTGAAGCTAAATCATTTGTTTGGCATGGATTTGAAGCTAAGACTTCTATTTCGCATGGATTTAAATCTAAATGATGTGTATCGCATGGATTTTGAAGCTAACTCGTTCGTTTCGCCTGCATTTGATGCTATATCACTTATATCGCAAGTGTTTGAAGCTAAATCATTTGTTTCGCATGGATTTGAAGCTAAACCTTCTACATCGTATCGATTTGAAGCTAAATGATATGTATCGCATGGATTTTGAAGCTATTCCGTTTGATTCGTCTGCATTTGCAGCTATATCACTTATATCACAAGTGTTTGAAGCTAAATCATTTGTTTCGCATGGATTTGAAGCTAAACCTTCTACATCGTATCGAATTGAAGCTAAATGATATGTATCGCATGGATTTTGAAGCTATCCCGTTTGATTCGTCTGCATTTGCCGCTATATCACTTATATCCCAAGTGTTTGATGCTAAATCAATTGTTTCGCATGGATTTGAAGCTAAACCTTCTATATCGGATTGATTTGAAGTTTAATCATGTGTTTCGCTTGGATACGAAGCTAACTCGTTTGTTTAGTCGGCATTTGAAGCTATATCACTCATATCCCAAGTGTTTGATGCTAAATCAATTGTTTCGCATGGATTTGAAGCTAAACCTTCTACATCGGATTGATTTGTAGCTAAATCATGTGATTCGCATGGATTTGAAGCTAATTCGTTTGTTTCGCATGCACTTGAAGCTATATCACATACAGCCTAAGTGTTTGAAGCTAAATCATTTGTTTCGCATGGATTTGAAGCTAAACCTTCTACAGCGCATTGATATGAAGCTAAATCATGTGTTTCGCTTGGATTTGAAGCTAAACCTTCTATGTCGCATTGATTTGAAGCTAAAACATGTGTATCGCACGGATTTTGTAGCTAAATCGTTTGTTTCGTCTGCCTTTGAAGCGATATCACTTATAGCTCAAGTAATTGAAGCTCAATCATTTGTGTCGCATGGATTTGAAGCTAAACCTTCTACATCGCATTGATTTGAATCTAAATCACGTGTTTTGCTTGGATATGAAGCTAACTCGTTTGTTTAGTCGCATTTGCTGCTACATCACTTATATCGCAAGTATCTGAACATAAATCATTTGTTTCGCTTGGATATGGAGCTAACTCGTTTGTTTCGACAGCATTTGAAGCTATATCACTTATAGCACCAGTAATTGAAGCTCAATCATTTGTGTCGCTTGGATTTGAAGCTAAACCTTCTACATCGCATTGATTTGAATCTAAATCATGTGTTTCGCTTGCATATGAAGCTAACTCGTTTGTTTAGTCTGCATTTGAAGCTACATCACTTATATCGCAAGAATCTGAAGCTAAATCATTTGTTTCGCATGGATTTGAAGCTAAACCTTCTACAGCGCATTGATATTAAGCTAAATCATGTGTTTCGCTTGGATTTGAAGCTAAACCTTCTACATCGCTTTGATTTGAAGCTGGATCATGTGTTTCGCATGGACTTGAAGCTAACTCGTTTGTTTCGCATGCTGCTGAAGCTATATCACTTATATCCCAAGTGTTTGAAGCTCAATCATTTGTGTCGCATGGATTTGAAGCTAAACCTTCTACATCGCATTGATTTGAATCTAAATCATGTGTTTCGCTTGGATATGGAGCTAACTAGTTTGTTTCGACTGCATTTGAAGCTATATCACTTATAGCCCAAGTAATTGAAGCTCAAAAATTTGTGTCGCATGGATTTGAAGCTAAACCTTCTTCATCGCATTGATTTGAATCTAAATCATGTGTTTTGCTTGGATATGAAGCTAACTCGGTTGTTTAGTCGCATTTGCTGCTACATCACTTATATCGCAAGTATCTGAACATAAATCATTTGTTTCGCATGGATTTGAAGCTAATCCTTCTACAAAGCATTTATTTGAAGCTTAATCATGTGTTTTGAATGGATTTCAAGCTAACTCGTTTGATTCCCCTGCATTTGAAGCTATATCACTTATATCGCAAGTATCTGATGCTGAATCATTTGTTTCGCAAGGACTTGAAGCTAACTCGTTTGTTTCGCATGCAACTGAAGCTATATCATCTATATCCCAAGTGTTTGAAGCTCAATCATTTGTGTTGCATGGATTTGAAGCTAAACCTTCTACATCGCATTGATTTGAATCTAAATCATGTGTTTCGCTTGGATATGGAGCTAACTCGTTTGTTTAGTCTGCATTTGAAGCTATATCACTCATATCCCAAGTGTTTGATGCTAAATCAATTGTTTCGCATAGATTTGAAGCTAAGCCTTATACTTCGCATCGATTTGAAGCTAAATGATGTGTATCGCATGCATTTTGAAGCTAACTCGTTTGGTTGGTCTGCATTTGAAGCTATATCACTTATATCGCAAGTATTTGAAGCTAAATAATTTGTATCCCATGGATTTGAAGCTAAACCTTCTCCATCGCATTGATTTGCAGCTGGATCATGTGTTTCGCATGAACTTGCAAGCTAACTCGTTTGTTTCGCATGCAGCTGAAACTATATCACTTATATCCCAAGTGTTTGAAGCTCAATCATTTGTGTCGCATGGATTTGAAGCTAAACCTTCTACATCGCATTGATTTGAATCTAAATCATGTGTTTCGCATGGATTTGAAGCTAACTTGTTCGTTCCGCCTGCATTTGATGCTATATCACTTATATCGCAAGTGTTTGAAGCTAAATCATTTGTTTCGCATGGATTTGAAGCTAAACCTTCTACATCGTATCGATTTGAATCTAAATGATATGTATCGCATGGATTTTGAAGCTATCCCGTTTGATTCGTCTGCATATACAGCTATATCACTTATATCACAAGTGTTTGAAGCTAAATCATTTGTTCCGCATGGATTTGAAGCTATACCTACTACATCGCTTTGATTTGAAGCTAAATCATGTGTTCTGCATGGATTTGATGCTAACTCGTTTGTTTCCCCTGCATTTGAAGCTATTTCAGTTATATCGCAAGTATCGGATGCTAAATCATGTGTTTCGCTTTGATTTGAAGCTAAACCTTCTACATCGTATTGATTTGAAGCTAAAACATGTGTGTCGCACGGATTTTGAAGCTAAATCGTTTGTTTCGTCTGCATTTGAAGCTATACAACTTATATCCCATGTGTTTGATTCTAAATCATTTGTTACGCATGGATTTGAAGCTAAACCTTCTCCAGCGCATTCATTTGAAGCTAAAGCATGAGTTTCGCACGGTTTTGAAGCTAAACCTTCCACATAGCATTGATTTGAAGCTAAATCATGCGTTTTGCTTGAATTTGAAGCTAACTCGTTTGTTTAGTCTGCATTTGAAGCTATATCACTCATATCCCAAGTGTTTGATGCTAAATCAATTGTTTCGCATGGATTTGGAGCTAAACCTTCTACATCGGATTGATTTGAAGCTTAATCATGTGTTTCGCTTGGATACGAAGCTAACTCGTTTGTTTAGTCTGCATTTGAAGCTATATCACTCATATCCCAAGTGTTTGATGCTAAATCAATTGTTTCGCATGGATTTGAAGCTAAACCTTCTACATCGGATTGATTTGTAGCTAAATCATGTGATTCGCATGGATTTGAAGCTAACTCGTTTGTTTCGCATGCACTTGAAGCTATTTCACATACATTCCAAGTGTTTGAAGCTAAATCATTTGTTTCGCATGGATTTGAAGCTATATCACCTAAATCCGAAGTGTTTGAAGCTAAATCATTTGTTTCGCATGGATTTGAAGATAAACCTTCTACAGCGCATTGATATTAAGCTAAATCATGTGTTTCGCTTGGATTTGAAGCTAAACCTTCTACATCGCATTGATTTGAAGCTAAAACATGTGTGTCGCACGGATTTTGAAGCTAAATCGTTTGTTTCGTCTGCATTTGAATCTATATCACTTATATCCCATATGTTTGATGCTAAATCATTTGTTTCGCATGGATTTGAAGCTAAACCTTCTACGGCGCATTGATTTGAAGCTAAATCATGAGTTTCGCACGGTTTTGAAGCTAAACCTTCTACATAGCATTGATTTGAAGCTAGATCATGTGTTTTGCTTGAATTTGAAGCTAACTCGTTTGTTTAGGCTGCATTTGAAGCTATATCACTCATATCCCAAGTGTTTGATGCTAAATCAATTGTTTCGCATGGATTTGAAGCTAAACCTACTACATCGGATTGATTTGAAGTTTAATCATGTGTTTCGCTTGGATACGAAGCTAACTCGTTTGTTTAGTCTGCATTTGAAGCTATATCACTCATATCCCAAGTGTTTGATGCTAAATCAATTGTTTCGCATGGATTTGAAGCTAAACCTTCTACATCGGATTGATTTGTAGCTAAATCATGTGATTCGCATGGATTTGAAGCTAACTCGTTCCTTTCGCATGGATTTGAAGCTAAACCTTCTATATCGCATTGATTTGAAGCTAAAACATGTGTATCGCACGGATTTTGAAGCTAAATCGTTTGTTTTATCTGCCTTTAAAGCTATATCACTTATATCCCATGTGTTTGATGCTAAATCATTTGTTTCCCAAGGATTTGATGCTAAACCTTCTACAGCGCATTGATTTGAAGCTAAATCATGTGTTTCGCTTGAATTTGAAGCTAACTCGTTTGTTTAGTCTGCATTTGAAGCTATATCACTCATATCCCAAGTGTTTGATGCTAAATCAATTGTTTCGCATAGATTTGAAGCTAAGCCTTATACTTCGCATCGATTTGAAGCTAAATGATGTGTATCGCATGCATTTTGAAGCTAACTCGTTTGGTTGGTCTGCATTTGAAGCTATATCACTTATATCGCAAGTATTTGAAGCTAAATAATTTGTATCCCATGGATTTGAAGCTAAACCTTCTCCATCGCATTGATTTGCAACTGGATCATGTGTTTCGCATGGACTTGAAGCTAACTCGTTTGTTTCGCATGCAGCTGAAGCTATTTCACTTATATCCCAAGTGTTTGAAGCTCAATCATTTGTGTCGCATGGATTTGAAGCTAAACCTTCTACATCGCATTGATTTGAATCTAAATCATGTGTTTCGCTTGGATATGGAGCTAACTAGTTTGTTTCGACTGCATTTGAAGCTATATCACTTATAGCCCAAGTAATTGAAGCTCAAAAATTTGTGTCGCATGGATTTGAAGCTAAACCTTCTTCATCGCATTGATTTGAATCTAAATCATGTGTTTTGCTTGGATATGAAGCTAACTCGGTTGTTTAGTCGCATTTGCTGCTACATCACTTATATCGCAAGTATCTGAACATAAATCATTTGTTTCGCATGGATTTGAAGCTAATCCTTCTACAAAGCATTTATTTGAAGCTTAATCATGTGTTTTGAATGGATTTCAAGCTAACTCGTTTGATTCCCCTGCATTTGAAGCTATATCACTTATATCGCAAGTATCTGATGCTGAATCATTTGTTTCGCAAGGACTTGAAGCTAACTCGTTTGTTTCGCATGCAACTGAAGCTATATCATCTATATCCCAAGTGTTTGAAGCTCAATCATTTGTGTTGCATGGATTTGAAGCTAAACCTTCTACATCGCATTGATTTGAATCTAAATCATGTGTTTCGCTTAGATATGGAGCTAACTCGTTTGTTTCGACTGCATTTGAATATATATCACTTATAGCCCCAGTAATTGAAGCTCAATCATTTGTGTCGCATGGATTTGAAGCTAAACCTTCTACATCGCATTGATTTGAATCTAAATCATGTGTTTCGCTTGGATATGAAGCTAACTCGTTTGTTTAGTCTGCATTTGAAGCTACATCACTTATATCGCAAGAATCTGAAGCTAAATCATTTGTGTCGCATGGATTTGATGCTATATCACTTACATCGGAGGTATCTGAAGCTAAATCATGTGTATCGCTTGGATATGAAGCTAACTCGTTTGTTTAGTCGCATTTGCAGCTACATCACTTATATCGCAAGTTTCTGAACATAAATCATTTGTTTCGCATGGATTTGAAGCTAATCCTTCTACATCGCATTGATTTGAAGCTAAATCATGCGTTTCGCTTGGATATAAAGCTAACTCGTTTGTTTAATCTGCATTTGAAGCTATATCACTTATATCGCGAGTATCTGAAGCTAAATCATTTGTGTCGCACGGATTTGAAGCTAAACCTTCTACATCGGATTGATCTGAAGTTTAATCATGTGTTTCGCTTGGATACGAAGCTAACTCGTTTGTTTAGTCTGCATTTGAAGCTATATCACTCATATCCCAAGTGTTTGATGCTAAATCAATTGTTTCGCATGGATTTGAAGCTAAACCTTCTACATCGGATTGATTTGTAGCAAAATCATGTGATTCGCATGGATTTGAAGCTAACTCGTTTGATTCGCATGGATTTGAAGCTAAACCTTCTGCATCGCATTGATTTGAAGCTAAATCATGCGTTTCGCTTGGATATAAAGCTAACTCGTTTGTTTAATCTGCATTTGAAGCTATATCACTTATATCGCAAGTATCTGAAGCAAAATCATTTGTGTCGCATGGATTTGAAGCTAAACCTTCTACATCGCATTGATTTGAAGCTAAATCATGCGTTTCGCTTGGATATAAAGCTAACTCGTTTGTTTAATCTGCATTTGAAGCTATATCACTTATATCGCAAGTATCTGAAGCTAAATCATTTGTGTCGCATGGATTTGAAGCTAAACCTTCTACATCGCATTGATTTGAATCTAAATCATGTGTTTCGCTTGGATATGAAGCTAACTCGTTTGTTTAGTCTGCACTTGAAGCTACATCACTTATATCGCAAGAATCTGAAGCTAAATCATTTGTGTCGCATGGATTTGAAGCTAAGCCTTCTTCATAGCATTGATTTGAAGCTAAATCATGTGTTTTGCATGGATTTGATGCTAACTCATTTGTTTCCCCTGCATTTGAAGCTATATCAGTTATATCGCAAGTATCTGATACTAAATCATGTGTTTCCCCTGCATTTGAAGCTATATCAGTTATATCGCAAGTATCTGATGCTAAATCATGTGTTTCGCATGGATTAGAAGCTAAAAATTCTACATCGCATGGATTTGAAGCTAAACCTTATACATCGGATTGATTTGAAGCTAAGTCGTTTGTTTCCCCTGCATTTGAAGCTATGTCAGTTATATCGCAAGTATCTGAACCTAAATCATATGTTTCGCATGGATTTGAAGCTAAACCTCCTACATCGCATTGATTCGAAGCTAAATCATGTGTTTCGCTTGGATTTGAAGCTAAACCTTCTACATCGTATTGATTTGAAGCTAAATCATTTGTTTGGCATGGATTTGAAGCTAAGACTTCTATTTCGCATGGATTTAAATCTAAATGATGTGTATCGCATGGATTTTGAAGCTAACTCGTTCGTTTCGCCTGCATTTGATGCTATATCACTTATATCGCAAGTGTTTGAAGCTAAATCATTTGTTTCGCATGGATTTGAAGCTAAACCTTCTACATCGTATCGATTTGAAGCTAAATGATATGTATCGCATGGATTTTGAAGCTATTCCGTTTGATTCGTCTGCATTTGCAGCTATATCACTTATATCACAAGTGTTTGAAGCTAAATCATTTGTTTCGCATGGATTTGAATCTAAAGCTTCTACATCGCATTGATTTGAAGCTAAATCATGTGTTTCGCTTGGATTTGAAGCTATACCTTCTACATCACTTTGATTTGAAGCTAAATCATGTGTTCTGCATGGATTTGATGCTAACTCGTTTGTTTCTCCTGCATTTGAAGCTATATCACTTATATCGCAAGTGTTTGAAGCTAAATCATTTGTTTCGCATGGATTTGAAGCTAAACCTTCTACATCGTATCGAATTGAAGCTAAATGATATGTATCGCATGGATTTTGAAGCTATCCCGTTTGATTCGTCTGCATTTGCCGCTATATCACTTATATCCCAAGTGTTTGATGCTAAATCAATTGTTTCGCATGGATTTGAAGCTAAACCTTCTACATCGGATTGATTTGAAGTTTAATCATGTGTTTCGCTTGGATACGAAGCTAACTCGTTTGTTTAGTCGGCATTTGAAGCTATATCACTCATATCCCAAGTGTTTGATGCTAAATCAATTGTTTCGCATGGATTTGAAGCTAAACCTTCTACATCGGATTGATTTGTAGCTAAATCATGTGATTCGCATGGATTTGAAGCTAATTCGTTTGTTTCGCATGCACTTGAAGCTATATCACATACAGCCTAAGTGTTTGAAGCTAAATCATTTGTTTCGCATGGATTTGAAGCTAAACCTTCTACATAGCATTGATTTCGAGCTTAATAATGTGTTTTGCATGGATTTGGAGCTAACTCGTTTGTTTCGACTCCATTTGAAGCTATATCACTCATATCGCAAGTATCTGAAGCTAAATCATTTGTGTCGCATGGATTTGAAGCTAAACCATCTACATGGCATTGATTTGAAGCAAAATCGTGTGTCCCGCATGGATTTGAAGCTAACTCGTTTGTTTCGCATGCACTTGAATCTATATCACCTACATCCCAAGTGTTTGAAGCTAAATCATTTGTTTCGCATGGATTTGAAGCTAAACCTTCTGCAGCGCATTGATTTGAAGCTAAATCATGTGTTTCGCTTGAATTTGAAGCTAACTCGTTTGTTTAGTCTGCATTTGAAGCTATTGCACTCATATCCCAAGTGTTTCATGCTAAATCAATTGTTTCGCATGGATTTGAAGCTAATCCTTCTCTATCGCATTGATTTGCAGCTGAATCATGTGTTTCGCATGGACTTGAAGCTAACTCGTTTGTTTCGCATGCAGCTGAAGCTATATCACCTATATTCCAAGTGTTTGAAGCTAAATCATTTGTTTCGCATGGATTTGAAGCTAAACCTTCTACATCGCATTGATTTGAAGTTAAATCATGTGTTTCACTTGGATATGAATCTAACTCGTTTGTTTAGCCTGCATTTGAAGCTAATCACTTATATCGCAAGAATCTGAAGCAAAATCAGTTGTGTCGCATGGCTTTGAATCTAAACCTTCTACATAACATTGATTTGAAGCTAAATCATGTGTTTCGCTTGAATTTGAAGCTAACGCGTTTGTTTAGTCTGCATTTGAAGCTATATCACTCATATCCCAAGTGTTTCATGCTAAATCAATTGTTTCGCATGGATTTGAAGCTAAACCTTTTACATCGGATTGATTTGAAGCTTAATTATGTGTTTCGCTTGCATACGAAGCTAACTCGTTTGTTTAGTCTGTTTTTGAAGCTATATCACTCATATCGCAAGTATCTGAAGCTAAATCATTGCGTCGCATGGATTTGAATCTAAACCTTCTACATACTATTGATTTGAAGCTTAATCATGTGTTTTGCATATATTTGAAGCTAACTCGTTTGTTTCTCCTGCATTTGAAGCTATATCACTTGTATCGCATTTATCTGATGCTAAATCATTTGTGTCGCATGGATTTGAATCTAAACCATCTACATAGCATTAATTTCAAGCTTAATAATGTGTTTTGCATGGATTTGGAGCTAACTCGTTTGTTTCGACTCCATTTGAAGCTATATCACTCATATCGCAAGTATCTGAAGCTAAATCATTTGTGTCGCATGGATTTGAAGCTAAACCTTCTACATCGCATTGATTTGAATCTAAATCATGTGTTTCGCTTGGATATGGAGCTACCTCGTTTGTTTCGACTGCATTTGAACCTATATCACTTATAGCCCCAGTAATTGAAGCTCAATCATTTGTGTCGCATGAATTTGAAGCTAAACCTTCTACATCGCATTGATTTGAATCTAAATCATGTGTTTCGCTTGGATATGAAGCTAACTCGTTTGTTTAGTCTGCATTTGAAGCTACATCACTTATATCGCAAGAATCTGAAGCTAAATCATTTGTGTCGCATGGATTTGAAGCTAAACCTTCTACATCGCATTGATTTGAATCTAAATCATGTGTTTCGCTTGGATATGAAGCTAACTCGTTTCTTTAGTCTGCATTTGAAGCTACATCACTTATATCGCAAGAATCTGAAGCTAAATCATTTGTGTCGCATGGATTTGATGCTATATCACTTATATCGCAAGTATCTGAAGCTAAATCATGCGTTTCGCTTGGATATAAAGCTAACTCGTTTGTTTAATCTGCATTTCAAGCTATATCATTTATATCGCAAGTATCTGAAGCTAAATCATTTGTGTCGCATGGATTTGAAGCTAAACCTTCTTCATAGCATTGATTTGAAGCTTAATCATGTGTTTTGCATGGATTTGAAGCTAACTCGTTTGATTCCCCTGCATTTGAAGCTATATCACTTATATCGCAAGTATCTGATGCTGAATCATTTCTTTCGCAAGGACTTGAAGTTAACTCGTTTGTTTCGCATGCAGCTGAAGCTATATCATTTATATCCCAAGTGTTTGAAGCTCAATCATTTGTGTCGCATGGATTTGAAGCTAAACCTTCTACATCGCATTGATTTGAATCTAAATCATGTGTTTCGCTTGGATTTGAAGCTAACTCGTTTATTTCGACTGCATCTGAAGCTACATCACTCATATCGCAAATATCTGAAGCTAAATCATTTGTGTCGCATGGATTTGAAACTAAACCTTCTACATAGCATTGATTTGAAGCTAAATCATGTGTTTTGCTTGAATTTGAAGCTAACTCGTTTGTTTAGTCTGCATTTGAAGCTATATCACTCATATCCCAAGTGTTTGATGCTAAATCAATTGTTTCGAATGGATTTGAAGCTAAACCTTCTACATCGGATTGATTTGAAGCTTAATCATGTGTTTCGCTCGGATACGAAGCTAACTCGTTTGTTTAGTCTGCATTTGAAGCTATATCACTCATATCCCAAGTGTTTGATGCTAAATCAGTTGTGTCGCATGAATTTGAAGCTAAACCTTCTACATCGCATTGATTTGAATCTAAATCATGTGTTTCGCTTGGATATGAAGCTAACTCGTTTGTTTAGTCTGCATTTGAAGCTACATCACTTATATCGCAAGAATCTGAAGCTAAATCATTTGTGTCGCATGGATTTGATGCTATATCACTTATATCGCAAGTATCTGAAGCAAAATCATGTGTTTCGCTTGGATATGAAGCTAACTCGTTTGTTTAGTCGCATTTGCAGCTATATCACTTATATCGCAAGTATCTGAACACAAATCATTTGTTTCGCATGGATTTGAAGCTAATCCTTCTACATCGAATTGATTTGAAGCTAAAGCATGCGTTTCGCTTGGATATAAAGCTAACTCGTTTGTTTAATCTGCATTTGAAGCTATATCATTTATATCGCAAGTATCTGAAGCTAAATCATTTGTGTCGCACGGATTTGAAGCTAAACCTTCTTCATAGCATTGATTTGAAGCTTAATCATGTGTTTTGCATGGATTTGAAGCTAACTCGATTGATTCCCCTGCATTTGAAGCTATATCACTTATATCGCAAGTATGTGATGCTGAATCATTTGTTTCGCAAGCACTTGAAGCTAACTCGTTTGTTTCGCATGCAGCTGAAGCTATATCATCTATATCCCAAGTGTTTGAAGCTCAATCATTTGTGTCGCATGGATTTGAAGCTAAACCTTCTACATTGCATTGATTTGAATCTAAATCATGTGTTTCGCTTGGATTTGAAGCTAACTCGTTTGTTTCGACTGCATTTGAAGCTATATCACTCATATCGCAAATATCTGAAGCTAAATCATTTGTGTCGCATGGATTTGAAACTAAACATTCTACATACTATTGATTTGAAGCTTAATCATGTGTTTTGCACGGATTTTGAAGCTAAATCGTTTGTTTCGTCTGCATTTGAAGCTATATCACTTATATCCTATGTGTTTGATGCTAAATCATTTGTTTCGCATGGATTTGAAGCTAAACCTTCTACAGCGCATTGATATGAAGCTAAATCATGTGTTTCGCTTGGATTTGAAGCTAAATCTTCTATATCGCATTGATTTGAAGCTAAAACATGTGTATCGCACGGATTTTGAAGCTAAATCGTTTGTTTCGTCTGCCTTTGAAGCTATATCACTTATATCCCATGTGTTTGATGCTAAATCATTTGTTTCCCATGGATTTGATGCTAAACCTTCTACAGCGCATTGATTTGAAGCTAAATCATGTGTTTCGCTTGAATTTGTATCTAACTCGTTTGTTTAGTCTGCATATGAAGCCATATCACTCATATCCCAAGTGTTTGATGCTAAATCAATTGTTTCGCCTAGATTTGAAGCTAAGCCTTATACTTTGCATCGATTTGAAGCTAAATGATGTGTATCGCATGCATTTTGAAGCTAACTCGTTTGGTTGGTCTACATTTGAAGCTATATCACATATATCGCAAGTATTTGAAGCTAAATAATTTGTATCCCATGGATTTGAAGCTAAACTTTCTCCATCGCATTGATTTGCAGCTGGATCATGTGTTTCGCATGGACTTGAAGCTAACTCGTTTGTTTCGCATGCAGCTGAAGCTATATCACTTATATCCCAAGTGTTTGAAGCTCAATCATTTGTGTCGCATGGATTTGAATCTAAACCTTCTACATCGCATTGATTTGAATCTAAATCATGTGTTTCGCTTGGATATGGAGCTAACTCGTTTGTTTCGACTGCATTTGAAGCTATATCACTTATAGCCCAAGTAATTGAAGCTCAATCATTTGTGTCGCATGGATTTGAAGCTAAACCTTCTACATCGCATTGATTTGAATCTAAATCATGTGTTTTGCTTGGATATGAAGCTAACTCGTTTGTTTAGTCGCATTTGCTGCTACATCACTTATATCGCAAGTATCTGAACATAAAACATTTGTTTCGCATGGATTTGAAGCTAATCCTTCTACAAAGCATTTATTTGAAGCTTAATCATGTGTTTTGCATGGATTTCAAGCTAACTCGTTTGTTTCGCATGCAGCTGAAGCTATATCATCTATGTCCCAAGTGTTTGAAGCTCAGTCATTTGTGTCGCATGGATTTGAAGCTAAACCTTCTGCATCGCATTGATTTGAATCTAAATCATGTGTTTCGCTTGGATATGGAGCTAACTCGTTTGTTTAGTCTGCATTTGAAGCTATATCACTCATATCCCAAGTGTTTGATGCTAAATCAATTGTTTCGCATGGATTTGAAGCTAAACCTTCTACATCGGATTGATTTGAAGCTTAATCATGTGTTTCGCTCGGATACGAAGCTAACTCGTTTGTTTAGTCTGCATTTGAAGCTATATCACTCATATCCCAAGTGTTTGATGCTAAATCAGTTGTGTCGCATGAATTTGAAGCTAAACCTTCTACATCGCATTGATTTGAATCTAAATCATGTGTTTCGCTTGGATATGAAGCTAACTCGTTTGTTTAGTCTGCATTTGAAGCTACATCACTTATACCGCAAGAATCTGAAGCTAAATCATTTGTGTCGCATGGATTTGATGCTAAACCTTCTACAGCGCATTGATATGAAGCTAAATCATGTGTTTCGCTTGGATTTGAAGCTAAACCTTCTATGTCGCATTGATTTGAAGCTAAAACATGTGTATCGCACGGATTTTGTAGCTAAATCGTTTGTTTCGTCTGCCTTTGAAGCTATATCACTTATAGCTCAAGTAATTGAAGCTCAATCATTTGTGTCGCATGGATTTGAAGCTAAACCTTCTACATCGCATTGATTTGAATCTAAATCATGTGTTTCGCTTGGATATGGAGTTAACTCGTTTGTTTCGACTGCATTTGAAGCTATATCACTTATAGCCCAAGTAATTGAAGCTCAATCATTTGTGTCGCATGGAATTGAAGCTAAACCTTCTACATCGCATTGATTTGAATCTAAATCACGTGTTTTGCTTGGATATGAAGCTAACTCGTTTGTTTAGTCGCATTTGCTGCTACATCACTTATATCGCAAGTATCTGAACATAAATCATTTGTTTCGCTTGGATATGGAGCTAACTCGTTTGTTTCGACAGCATTTGAAGCTATATCACTTATAGCACCAGTAATTGAAGCTCAATCATTTGTGTCGCTTGGATTTGAAGCTAAACCTTCTACATCGCATTGATTTGAATCTAAATCATGTGTTTCGCTTGCATATGAAGCTAACTCGTTTGTTTAGTCTGCATTTGAAGCTACATCACTTATATCGCAAGAATCTGAAGCTAAATCATTTGTTTCGCATGGATTTGAAGCTAAACCTTCTACAGCGCATTGATATTAAGCTAAATCATGTGTTTCGCTTGGATTTGAAGCTAACTCGTTTGTTTAGTCTGCATTTGCTGCTACATCACTTATATCGCAAGTATCTGAACATAAATCATTTGTTTCGCATGGATTTGAAGCTAATCCTTCTACAAAGCATTTATTTGAAGCTTAATCATGTGTTTTGAATGGATTTCAAGCTAACTCGTTTGATTCCCCTGCATTTGAAGCTATATCACTTATATCGCAAGTATCTGATGCTGAATCATTTGTTTCGCAAGGACTTGAAGCTAACTCGTTTGTTTCGCATGCAACTGAAGCTATATCATCTATATCCCAAGTGTTTGAAGCTCAATCATTTGTGTTACATGGATTTGAAGCTAAACCTTCTACATCGCATTGATTTGAATCTAAATCATGTGTTTCGCTTGGATATGGAGCTAACTCGTTTGTTTAGTCTGCATTTGAAGCTATATCACTCATATCCCAAGTGTTTGATGCTAAATCAATTGTTTCGCATAGATTTGAAGCTAAGCCTTATACTTCGCATCGATTTGAAGCTAAATGATGTGTATCGCATGCATTTTGAAGCTAACTCGTTTGGTTGGTCTGCATTTGAAGCTATATCACTTATATCGCAAGTATTTGAAGCTAAATAATTTGTATCCCATGGATTTGAAGCTAAACCTTCTCCATCGCATTGATTTGCAGCTGGATCATGTGTTTCGCATGAACTTGCAAGCTAACTCGTTTGTTTCGCATGCAGCTGAAACTATATCACTTATATCCCAAGTGTTTGAAGCTCAATCATTTGTGTCGCATGGATTTGAAGCTAAACCTTCTACATCGCATTGATTTGAATCTAAATCATGTGTTTCGCATGGATTTGAAGCTAACTTGTTCGTTCCGCCTGCATTTGATGCTATATCACTTATATCGCAAGTGTTTGAAGCTAAATCATTTGTTTCGCATGGATTTGAAGCTAAACCTTCTACATCGTATCGATTTGAATCTAAATGATATGTATCGCATGGATTTTGAAGCTATCCCGTTTGATTCGTCTGCATATACAGCTATATCACTTATATCACAAGTGTTTGAAGCTAAATCATTTGTTCCGCATGGATTTGAAGCTATACCTACTACATCGTATTGATTTGAAGCTAAAACATGTGTGTCGCACGGATTTTGAAGCTAAATCGTTTGTTTCGTCTGCATTTGAAGCTATACAACTTATATCCCATGTGTTTGATTCTAAATCATTTGTTACGCATGGATTTGAAGCTAAACCTTCTCCAGCGCATTCATTTGAAGCTAAAGCATGAGTTTCGCACGGTTTTGAAGCTAAACCTTCCACATAGCATTGATTTGAAGCTAAATCATGCGTTTTGCTTGAATTTGAAGCTAACTCGTTTGTTTAGTCTGCATTTGAAGCTATATCACTCATATCCCAAGTGTTTGATGCTAAATCAATTGTTTCGCATGGATTTGGAGCTAAACCTTCTACATCGGATTGATTTGAAGCTTAATCATGTGTTTCGCTTGGATACGAAGCTAACTCGTTTGTTTAGTCTGCATTTGAAGCTATATCACTCATATCCCAAGTGTTTGATGCTAAATCAATTGTTTCGCATGGATTTGAAGCTAAACCTTCTACATCGGATTGATTTGTAGCTAAATCATGTGATTCGCATGGATTTGAAGCTAACTCGTTTGTTTCGCATGCACTTGAAGCTATTTCACATACATTCCAAGTGTTTGAAGCTAAATCATTTGTTTCGCATGGATTTGAAGCTATATCACCTAAATCCGAAGTGTTTGAAGCTAAATCATTTGTTTCGCATGGATTTGAAGATAAACCTTCTACAGCGCATTGATATTAAGCTAAATCATGTGTTTCGCTTGGATTTGAAGCTAAACCTTCTACATCGCATTGATTTGAAGCTAAAACATGTGTGTCGCACGGATTTTGAAGCTAAATCGTTTGTTTCGTCTGCATTTGAATCTATATCACTTATATCCCATGTGTTTGATGCTAAATCATTTGTTTCGCATGGATTTGAAGCTAAACCTTCTACGGCGCATTGATTTGAAGCTAAATCATGAGTTTCGCACGGTTTTGAAGCTAAACCTTCTACATAGCATTGATTTGAAGCTAGATCATGTGTTTTGCTTGAATTTGAAGCTAACTCGTTTGTTTAGGCTGCATTTGAAGCTATATCACTCATATCCCAAGTGTTTGATGCTAAATCAATTGTTTCGCATGGATTTGAAGCTAAACCTTCTACATCGGATTGATTTGAAGTTTAATCATGTGTTTCGCTTGGATACGAAGCTAACTCGTTTGTTTAGTCTGCATTTGAAGCTATATCACTCATATCCCAAGTGTTTGATGCTAAATCAATTGTTTCGCATGGATTTGAAGCTAAACCTTCTACATCGGATTGATTTGTAGCTAAATCATGTGATTCGCATGGATTTGAAGCTAACTCGTTCCTTTCGCATGGATTTGAAGCTAAACCTTCTATATCGCATTGATTTGAAGCTAAAACATGTGTATCGCACGGATTTTGAAGCTAAATCGTTTGTTTTATCTGCCTTTAAAGCTATATCACTTATATCCCATGTGTTTGATGCTAAATCATTTGTTTCCCATGGATTTGATGCTAAACCTTCTACAGCGCATTGATTTGAAGCTAAATCATGTGTTTCGCTTGAATTTGAAGCTAACTCGTTTGTTTAGTCTGCATTTGAAGCTATATCACTCATATCCCAAGTGTTTGATGCTAAATCAATTGTTTCGCATAGATTTGAAGCTAAGCCTTATACTTCGCATCGATTTGAAGCTAAATGATGTGTATCGCATGCATTTTGAAGCTAACTCGTTTGGTTGGTCTGCATTTGAAGCTATATCACTTATATCGCAAGTATTTGAAGCTAATTAATTTGTATCCCATGGATTTGAAGCTAAACCTTCTCCATCGCATTGATTTGCAGCTGGATCATGTGTTTCGCATGGACTTGAAGCTAACTCGTTTGTTTCGCATGCAGCTGAAGCTATTTCACTTATATCCCAAGTGTTTGAAGCTCAATCATTTGTGTCGCATGGATTTGAAGCTAAACCTTCTACATCGCATTGATTTGAATCTAAATCATGTGTTTCGCTTGGATATGGAGCTAACTAGTTTGTTTCGACTGCATTTGAAGCTATATCACTTATAGCCCAAGTAATTGAAGCTCAAACATTTGTGTCGCATGGATTTGAAGCTAAACCTTCTTCATCGCATTGATTTGAATCTAAATCATGTGTTTTGCTTGGATATGAAGCTAACTCGGTTGTTTAGTCGCATTTGCTGCTACATCACTTATATCGCAAGTATCTGAACATAAATTATTTGTTTCGCATGGATTTGAAGCTAATCCTTCTACAAAGCATTTATTTGAAGCTTAATCATGTGTTTTGAATGGATTTCAAGCTAACTCGTTTGATTCCCCTGCATTTGAAGCTATATCACTTATATCGCAAGTATCTGATGCTGAATCATTTGTTTCGCAAGGACTTGAAGCTAACTCGTTTGTTTCGCATGCAACTGAAGCTATATCATCTATATCCCAAGTGTTTGAAGCTCAATCATTTGTGTTGCATGGATTTGAAGCTAAACCTTCTACATCGCATTGATTTGAATCTAAATCATGCGTTTCGCTTAGATATGGAGCTAACTCGTTTGTTTCGACTGCATTTGAATATATATCACTTATAGCCCCAGTAATTGAAGCTCAATCATTTGTGTCGCATGGATTTGAAGCTAAACCTTCTACATCGCATTGATTTGAATCTAAATCATGTGTTTCGCTTGGATATGAAGCTAACTCGTTTGTTTAGTCTGCATTTGAAGCTACATCACTTATATCGCAAGAATCTGAAGCTAAATCATTTGTGTCGCATGGATTTGATGCTATATCACTTACATCGGAGGTATCTGAAGCTAAATCATGTGTATCGCTTGGATATGAAGCTAACTCGTTTGTTTAGTCGCATTTGCAGCTACATCACTTATATCGCAAGTTTCTGAACATAAATCATTTGTTTCGCATGGATTTGAAGCTAATCCTTCTACATCGCATTGATTTGAAGCTAAATCATGCGTTTCGCTTGGATATAAAGCTAACTCGTTTGTTTAATCTGCATTTGAAGCTATATCACTTATATCGCGAGTATCTGAAGCTAAATCATTTGTGTCGCACGGATTTGAAGCTAAACCTTCTACATCGGATTGATTTGAAGTTTAATCATGTGTTTCGCTTGGATACGAAGCTAACTCGTTTGTTTAGTCTGCATTTGAAGCTATATCACTCATATCCCAAGTGTTTGATGCTAAATCAATTGTTTCGCATGGATTTGAAGCTAAACCTTCTACATCGGATTGATTTGTAGCTAAATCATGTGATTCGCATGGATTTGAAGCTAACTCGTTTGATTCGCATGGATTTGAAGCTAAACCTTCTGCATCGCATTGATTTGAAGCTAAATCATGCGTTTCGCTTGGATATAAAGCTAACTCGTTTGTTTAATCTGCATTTGAAGCTATATCACTTATATCGCAAGTATCTGAAGCTAAATCATTTGTGTCGCATGGATTTGAAGCTAAACCTTCTACATCGCATTGATTTGAAGCTAAATCATGCGTTTCGCTTGGATATAAAGCTAACTCGTTTGTTTAATCTGCATTTGAAGCTATATCACTTATATCGCAAGTATCTGAAGCTAAATCATTTGTGTCGCATGGATTTGAAGCTAAACCTTCTACATCGCATTGATTTGAATCTAAATCATGTGTTTCGCTTGGATATGAAGCTAACTCGTTTGTTTAGTCTGCATTTGAAGCTACATCACTTATATCGCAAGAATCTGAAGCTAAATCATTTGTGTCGCATGGATTTGAAGCTAAGCCTTCTTCATAGCATTGATTTGAAGCTAAATCATGTGTTTTGCATGGATTTGATGCTAACTCGTTTGTTTCCCCTGCATTTGAAGCTATATCAGTTATATCGCAAGTATCTGATGCTAAATCATGTGTTTCGCTTGGATTTGAAGCTAAACCTTCTACATCGCATTTATTTGAAGCTAAATCATGTGTTTTGCATGGATTTGATGCTAACTCATTTGTTTCCCCTGCATTTGAAGCTATATCAGTTATATCGCAAGTATCTGATACTAAATCATGTGTTTCCCCTGCATTTGAAGCTATATCAGTTATATCGCAAGTATCTGATGCTAAATCATGTGTTTCGCATGGATTAGAAGCTAAAAATTCTACATCGCATGGATTTGAAGCTAAACCTTATACATCGGATTGATTTGAAGCTAAGTCGTTTGTTTCCCCTGCATTTGAAGCTATGTCAGTTATATCGCAAGTATCTGAACCTAAATCATATGTTTCGCATGGATTTGAAGCTAAACCTCCTACATCGCATTGATTCGAAGCTAAATCATGTGTTTCGCTTGGATTTGAAGCTAAACCTTCTACATCGTATTGATTTGAAGCTAAATCATTTGTTTGGCATGGATTTGAAGCTAAGACTTCTATTTCGCATGGATTTAAATCTAAATGATGTGTATCGCATGGATTTTGAAGCTAACTCGTTCGTTTCGCCTGCATTTGATGCTATATCACTTATATCGCAAGTGTTTGAAGCTAAATCATTTGTTTCGCATGGATTTGAAGCTAAACCTTCTACATCGTATCGATTTGAAGCTAAATGATATGTATCGCATGGATTTTGAAGCTATTCCGTTTGATTCGTCTGCATTTGCAGCTATATCACTTATATCACAAGTGTTTGAAGCTAAATCATTTGTTTCGCATGGATTTGAATCTAAAGCTTCTACATCGCATTGATTTGAAGCTAAATCATGTGTTTCGCTTGGATTTGAAGCTATACGTTCTACATCACTTTGATTTGAAGCTAAATCATGTGTTCTGCATGGATTTGATGCTAACTCGTTTGTTTCTCCTGCATTTGAAGCTATATCACTTATATCGCAAGTGTTTGAAGCTAAATCATTTGTTTCGCATGGATTTGAAGCTAAACCTTCTACATCGTATCGAATTGAAGCTAAATGATATGTATCGCATGGATTTTGAAGCTATCCCGTTTGATTCGTCTGCATTTGCCGCTATATCACTTATATCCCAAGTGTTTGATGCTAAATCAATTGTTTCGCATGGATTTGAAGCTAAACCTTCTACATCGGATTGATTTGAAGTTTAATCATGTGTTTCGCTTGGATACGAAGCTAACTCGTTTGTTTAGTCGGCATTTGAAGCTATATCACACATATCCCAAGTGTTTGATGCTAAATCAATTGTTTCGCATGGATTTGAAGCTAAACCTTCTACATCGGATTGATTTGTAGCTAAATCATGTGATTCGCATGGATTTGAAGCTAATTCGTTTGTTTCGCATGCACTTGAAGCTATATCACATACAGCCTAAGTGTTTGAAGCTAAATCATTTGTTTCGCATGGATTTGAAGCTAAACCTTCTACAGCGCATTGATATGAAGCTAAATCATGTGTTTCGCTTGGATTTGAAGCTAAACCTTCTATGTCGCATTGATTTGAAGCTAAAACATGTGTATCGCACGGATTTTGTAGCTAAATCGTTTGTTTCGTCTGCCTTTGAAGCTATATCACTTATAGCTCAAGTAATTGAAGATCAATCATTTGTGTCGCATGGATTTGAAGCTATATCACTTATAGCCCAAGTAATTGAATCTCAATCATTTGTGTCGCATGGATTTGAAGCTAAACCTTCTACATCGCATTGATTTGAATCTAAATCATGTGTTTCGCTTGGATATGGAGCTAACTCGTTTGTTTCGACTGCATTTGAAGCTATATCACTTATAGCCCAAGTAATTGAAGCTCAATCATTTGTGTCGCATGGAATTGAAGCTAAACCTTCTACATCGCATTGATTTGAATCTAAATCACGTGTTTTGCTTGGATATGAAGCTAACTCGTTTGTTTAGTCGCATTTGCTGCTACATCACTTATATCGCAAGTATCTGAACATAAATCATTTGTTTCGCTTTGATATAGAGCTAACTCGTTTGTTTCGACAGCATTTGAAGCTATATCACTTATAGCACCAGTAATTGAAGCTCAATCATTTGTGTCGCTTGGATTTGAAGCTAAACCTTCTACATCGCATTGATTTGAATCTAAATCATGTGTTTCGCTTGCATATGAAGCTAACTCGTTTGTTTAGTCTGCATTTGAAGCTACATCACTTATATCGCAAGAATCTGAAGCTAAATCATTTGTTTCGCATGGATTTGAAGCTAAACCTTCTACAGCGCATTGATATTAAGCTAAATCATGTGTTTCGCTTGGATTTGAAGCTAAACCTTCTACATTGCTTTGATTTGAAGCTAAAACATGTGTGTCGCACGGATTTTGAAGCTAAATCGTTTGTTTCGTCTGCATTTGAAGCTATATCACTTATATCCCATGTGTTTGATGCTAAATCATTTGTTTCGCATGGATTTGAAGCTAAACCTTCTACAGCGCATTCATTTGAAGCTAAATCATGAGTTTCGCACGGTTTTGAAGCTAAACCTTCTACATAGCATTGATTTGAAGCTAAATCATGTGTTTTGCTTGAATTTGAAGCTAACTCGTTTGTTTAGTCTGCATTTGAAGCTATATCACTCATATCCCAAGTGTTTGATGCTAAATCAATTGTTTTGCATGGATTTGGAGCTAAACCTTCTACATCGGATTGATTTGAAGCTTAATCATGTGTTTCGCTTGGATACGAAGCTAACTCGTTTGTTTAGTCTGCATTTGAAGCTATATCACTCATATCCCAAGTGTTTGATGCTAAATCAATTGTTTCGCATGGATTTGAAGCTAAACCTTCTACATCGGATTGATTTGTAGCTAAATCATGTGATTCGCATTGATTTGAATCTAAATCATGTGTTTTGCTTGGATATGAAGCTAACTCGTTTGTTTAGTCGCATTTGCTGCTACATCACTTATATCGCAAGCATCTGAACATAAATCATTTGTTTCGCATGGATTTGAAGCTAATCCTTCTACAAAGCATTTATTTGAAGCTTAATCATGTGTTTTGAATGGATTTCAAGCTTACTCGTTTGATTCCCCTGCATTTGAAGCTATATCACTTATATCGCAAGTATCTGATGCTGAATCATTTGTTTCGCAAGGACTTGAATCTAACTCGTTTGTTTCGCATGCAACTGAAGCTATATCACTTATAGCCCAAGCAATTGAAGCTCAAAAATTTGTGTCGCATGGATTTGAAGCTAAACCTTCTACATCGCATTGATTTGAATCTAAATCATGTGTTTTGCTTGGATATGAAGCTAACTCGTTTGTTTAGTCTGCATTTGAAGCTATATCACTCATATCCCAAGTGTTTGATGCTAAATCAATTGTTTCGCATGGATTTGAAGCTAAACCTTCTACATCGGATTGATTTGAAGTTTAATCATGTGTTTCGCTTGGATACGAAGCTAACTCGTTTGTTTAGTCGGCATTTGAAGCTATATCATTCATATCCCAAGTGTTTGATGCTAAATCAATTGTTTCGCATGGATTTAAAGCTAAACCTTCTACATCGGATTGATTTGTAGCTAAATCATGTGATTCGCATGGATTTGAAGCTAACTCGTTTGTTTCGCATGCACTTGAAGCTATATCACATACATCCCAAGTGTTTGAAGCTAAATCATTTGTTTCGCATGGATTCGAAGCTAAACCTTCTACAGCGCATTGATATGAAGCTAAATCATGTGTTTCGCTTGGATATGGAGCTAACTCGTTTGTATCGACTGCATTTGAAGCTGTATCACTTATAGCCCAAGTAATTGAAGCTCAATAATTTGTGTCGCATGGATTTGAATCTAAACCTTCTACATCGCATTGATTTGAATCTAAATCATGTGTTTTGCTTGGATATGAAGCTAACTCGTTTGTTTAGACGCATTTGCTGCTACATCACTTATATCGCAAGTATCTGAACATAAATCATTTGTTTCGCATGGATTTGAAGCTAATCCTTCTACAAAGCATTTATTTGAAGCTTAATCATGTGTTTTGCATGGATTTCAAGCTAACTCGTTTGATTCCCCTGCATTTGAAGCTATATCACTTATATCGCAAGTATCTGATGCTGAATCATTTGTTTCGCAACGACTTGAAGCTAACTCGTTTGTTTCGCATGCTGCTGAAGCTATATCATCTATATCCCAAGTGTTTGAAGCTCAATCATTTGTGTCGCATGGATTTGAAGCTAAACCTTCTACATCGCATTGATTTGAATCTATATCATGTGTTTCGCCTGGATATGGAGCTAACTCGTTTGTTTCGACTGCATTTGAAGCTATATCACTTATAGCCCCAGTAATTGAAGCTCAATCATTTGTGTCGCATGGATTTGAAGCTAAACCGTCTACATCGCATTGATTTGAATCTAAATCATGTGTTTCGCTTGGATATGAAGCTAACTCGTTTGTTTAGTCTGCATTTGAAGCTATATCACTCATATCCCAAGTGTTTGATGCTAAATCAATTGTTTCGCATAGATTTGAAGCTAAGCCTTATACTTCGCATCGATTTGAAGCTAAATGATGTGTATCGCATGCATTTTGAAGCTAACTCGTTTGGTTGGTCTGCATTTGAAGCTATATCACTTATATCGCAAGTATTTGAAGCTAAATAATTTGTATCCCATGGATTTGAAGCTAAACCTTCTCCATCGCATTGATTTGCAGCTGGATCATGTGTTTCGCATGAACTTGCAAGCTAACTCGTTTGTTTCGCATGCAGCTGAAGCTATATCACTTATATCCCAAGTGTTTGAAGCTCAATCATTTGTGTCGCATGGATTTGAAGCTAAACCTTCTACATCGCATTGATTTGAATCTAAATCATGTGTTTCGCTTGGATATGAAGCTAACTCGTTTGTTTAGTCTGCATTTGAAGCTACATCACTCATATCGCAAGTATCTGAAGCTAAATCATTTGTGTCGCATGGATTTGAAACTAAACATTGTACATACTATTGATTTGAAGCTTAATCATGTGTTTTGCATGGAATTGAAGCTAACTCGTTTGTTTCTCCTGCATTGGAAGCTATATCACCTGTATCGCATGTATCTGATGCTAAATCATTTGTGTCGCATGGATTTGAAGGTAAACCATCCACATGGCATTGATTTGAAGCAAAATCATGTGTTTCGCTTGGATTTGAAGCTAACTCGTTTGTTTCGCATGCAGCTGAAGCTATATCACTTATATCCCAAGTGTTTGAAGCTCAATCATTTGTGTCGCATGGATTTGAAGCTATACCTTCTACATCGCATTGATTTGAATCTAAATCATGTGTTTCGCTTGGATATGAAGCTAACTCGTTTGTTTAGTCGTATTTGCTGCTACGTCACTTATATCGCAAGTATCTGAACATAAATCATTTTTTTCGCATGGATTTGAAGCTAATCCTCCTACAAAGCATTTATTTGAAGCTTAATCATGTGTTTTGCATGGATTTGAAGCTAACTCGTTTGATTGCCTTGCATTTGAAGCTATATCACTTATATCGCAAGTATCTGATGCTGAATCATTTGTTTCGCAAGGACTTGAAGCTAACTCGTTTGTTTCGCATGCAGCTGAAGCTATATCACTTATATCGCAAGAATCTGAAGCTAAATCATTTGTGTCGCATGGATTTGAAGCTAAACCTTCTACATCGCATTGATTTGAATCTAAATCATGTGTTTCGCTTGGATATGGAGCTAACTCGTTTGTTTCGCATGCAGCTGAAGCTATATCACTTATATCCCAAGTGTTTGAAGCTCAATCATTTGTGTCGCATGGATTTGAAGCTAAACCTTCTACATCGCATTGATTTGAATCTAAATCATGTGTTTCGCTTGGATATGAAGCTAACTCGTTTGTTTAGTCGTATTTGCTGCTACGTCACTTATATCGCAAGTATCTGAACATAAATCATTTTTTTCGCATGGATTTGAAGCTAATCCTCCTACAAAGCATTTATTTGAAGCTTAATCATGTGTTTTGCATGGATTTGAAGCTAACTCGTTTGATTGCCTTGCATTTGAAGCTATATCACTTATATCGCAAGTATCTGATGCTGAATCATTTGTTTCGCAAGGACTTGAAGCTAACTCGTTTGTTTCGCATGCAGCTGAAGCTATATCATCTATATCCCAAGTGTTTGAAGCTCAATCATTTGTGTGGCATGGATTTGAAGCTAAACCTTCTACATCGCATTGATTTGAATCTAAATCATGTGTTTCGCTTGGATATGGAGCTAACTCGTTTGTTTCGACTGCATTTGAAGCTATATCACTTATAGCCCCAGTAATTGAAGCTCAATCATTTGTGTCGCATGGATTTGAAGCTAAACCTTCTACATCGCATTGATTTGAATCTAAATCATGTGTTTCGCTTGGATATGAAGCTAACTCGTTTCTTTAGTCTGCATTTGAAGCTACATCACTTATATCGCAAGAATCTGAAGCTAAATCATTTGTGTCGCATGGATTTGATGCTATATCACTTATATCGCAAGTATCTGAAGCTAAATCATGTGTTTCGCTTGGATATAAAGCTAACTCGTTTGTTTAATCTGCATTTGAAGCTATATCACTTATATCGCAAGTATCTGAAGCTAAATCATTTGTGTCGCATGGATTTGAAGCTAAACCTTCTTCACAGCATTGATTTGAAGCTTAATCATGTGTTTTGCATGGATTTGAAGCTAACTCGTTTGATTCCCCTGCATTTGAAGCTATATCACTTATATCGCAAGTAGCTGATGCTGAATCATTTGTTTCGCAAGGACTTGAAGCTAACTCGTTTGTTTCGACTGCATTTGAAGCTATATCACTCATATCGCAAATATCTGAAGCTAAATCATTTGTGTCGCATGGATTTGAAACTAAACATTCTATATACTATTGATTTGAAGCTTAATCGTGTGTTTTGCACGGATTTTGATGCTAAATCGTTTGTTTCGCCTGCATTTGAAGCTATATCACTTGTATCGCATGTATCTGATGCTAAATCATTTGTGTCGCATGGATTTGAATCTAAACCATCTACATAGCATTGATTTCGAGCTTAATAATGTGTTTTGCATGGATTTGGAGCTAACTCGTTTGTTTCGACTCCATTTGAAGCTATATCACTCATATCGCAAGTATCTGAAGCTAAATCATTTGTGTCGCATGGATTTGAAGCTAAACCATCTACATGGCATTGATTTGAAGCAAAATCGTGTGTCCCGCATGGATTTGAAGCTAACTCGTTTGTTTCGCATGCACTTGAATCTATATCACCTACATCCCAAGTGTTTGAAGCTAAATCATTTGTTTCGCATGGATTTGAAGCTAAACCTTCTGCAGCGCATTGATTTGAAGCTAAATCATGTGTTTCGCTTGAATTTGAAGCTAACTCGTTTGTTTAGTCTGCATTTGAAGCTATTGCACTCATATCCCAAGTGTTTCATGCTAAATCAATTGTTTCGCATGGATTTGAAGCTAATCCTTCTCTATCGCATTGATTTGCAGCTGAATCATGTGTTTCGCATGGACTTGAAGCTAACTCGTTTGTTTCGCATGCAGCTGAAGCTATATCACCTATATTCCAAGTGTTTGAAGCTAAATCATTTGTTTCGCATGGATTTGAAGCTAAACCTTCTACATCGCATTGATTTGAAGTTAAATCATGTGTTTCACTTGGATATGGATCTAACTCGTTTGATTAGCCTGCATTTGAAGCTAATCACTTATATCGCAAGAATCTGAAGCAAAATCAGTTGTGTCGCATGGCTTTGAATCTAAACCTTCTACATAACATTGATTTGAAGCTAAATCATGTGTTTCGCTTGAATTTGAAGCTAACGCGTTTGTTTAGTCTGCATTTGAAGCTATATCACTCATATCCCAAGTGTTTCATGCTAAATCAATTGTTTCGCATGGATTTGAAGCTAAACCTTTTACATCGGATTGATTTGAAGCTTAATTATGTGTGTCGCTTGGATACGAAGCTAACTTGTTTGTTTAGTCTGTTTTTGAAGCTATATCACTCATATCGCAAGTATCTGAAGCTAAATCATTGCGTCGCATGGATTTGAAACTAAACATTCTATATACTATTGATTTGAAGCTTAATCGTGTGTTTTGCACGGATTTTGATGCTAAATCGTTTGTTTCGCCTGCATTTGAAGCTATATCACTTGTATCGCATGTATCTGATGCTAAATCATTTGTGTCGCATGGATTTGAATCTAAACCATCTACATAGCATTGATTTCGAGCTTAATAATGTGTTTTGCATGGATTTGGAGCTAACTCGTTTGTTTCGACTCCATTTGAAGCTATATCACTCATATCGCAAGTATCTGAAGCTAAATCATTTGTGTCGCATGGATTTGAAGCTAAACCATCTACATGGCATTGATTTGAAGCAAAATCGTGTGTCCCGCATGGATTTGAAGCTAACTCGTTTGTTTCGCATGCACTTGAATCTATATCACCTACATCCCAAGTGTTTGAAGCTAAATCATTTGTTTCGCATGGATTTGAAGCTAAACCTTCTGCAGCGCATTGATTTGAAGCTAAATCATGTGTTTCGCTTGAATTTGAAGCTAACTCGTTTGTTTAGTCTGCATTTGAAGCTATTGCACTCATATCCCAAGTGTTTCATGCTAAATCAATTGTTTCGCATGGATTTGAAGCTAATCCTTCTCTATCGCATTGATTTGCAGCTGAATCATGTGTTTCGCATGGACTTGAAGCTAACTCGTTTGTTTCGCATGCAGCTGAAGCTATATCACCTATATTCCAAGTGTTTGAAGCTAAATCATTTGTTTCGCATGGATTTGAAGCTAAACCTTCTACATCGCATTGATTTGAAGTTAAATCATGTGTTTCACTTGGATATGGATCTAACTCGTTTGATTAGCCTGCATTTGAAGCTAATCACTTATATCGCAAGAATCTGAAGCAAAATCAGTTGTGTCGCATGGCTTTGAATCTAAACCTTCTACATAACATTGATTTGAAGCTAAATCATGTGTTTCGCTTGAATTTGAAGCTAACGCGTTTGTTTAGTCTGCATTTGAAGCTATATCACTCATATCCCAAGTGTTTCATGCTAAATCAATTGTTTCGCATGGATTTGAAGCTAAACCTTTTACATCGGATTGATTTGAAGCTTAATTATGTGTGTCGCTTGGATACGAAGCTAACTTGTTTGTTTAGTCTGTTTTTGAAGCTATATCACTCATATCGCAAGTATCTGAAGCTAAATCATTGCGTCGCATGGATTTGAATCTAAACCTTCTACATACTATTGATTTGAAGCTTAATCATGTGTTTTGCATATATTTGAAGCTAACTCGTTTGTTTCTCCTGCATTTGAAGCTATATCACTTGTATCGCACTTATCTGATGCTAAATCATTTGTGTCGCATGGATTTGAATCTAAACCATCTACATAGCATTAATTTCAAGCTTAATAATGTGTTTTGCATGGATTTGGAGCTAACTCGTTTGTTTCGACTCCATTTGAAGCTATATCACTCATATCGCAAGTATCTGAAGCTAAATCATTTGTGTCGCATGGATTTGAAGCTAAACCTTCTACATCGCATTGATTTGAATCTAAATCATGTGTTTCGCTTGGATATGGAGCTACCTCGTTTGTTTCGACTGCATTTGAACCTATATCACTTATAGCCCCAGTAATTGAAGCTCAATCATTTGTGTCGCATGAATTTGAAGCTAAACCTTCTACATCGCATTGATTTGAATCTAAATCATGTGTTTCGCTTGGATATGAAGCTAACTCGTTTGTTTAGTCTGCATTTGAAGCTACATCACTTATATCGCAAGAATCTGAAGCTAAATCATTTGTGTCGCATGGATTTGATGCTATATCACTTATATCGCAAGTATCTGAAGCTAAATCATGTGTTTCGCTTGGATATGAAGCTAACTCGTTTGTTTAGTCGCATTTGCAGCTATATCACTTATATCGCAAGTATCTGAACATAAATCATTTGTTTCGCATGGATTTGAAGCTAATCCATCTACATCGCATTGATTTGAAGCTAAATCATGCGTTTCGCTTGGATATAAAGCTAACTCGTTTGTTTAATCTGCATTTCAAGCTATATCATTTATATCGCAAGTATCTGAAGCTAAATCATTTGTGTCGCATGGATTTGAAGCTAAACCTTCTTCATAGCATTGATTTGAAGCTTAATCATGTGTTTTGCATGGATTTGAAGCTAACTCGTTTGATTCCCCTGCATTTGAAGCTATATCACTTATATCGCAAGTATCTGATGCTGAATCATTTCTTTCGCAAGGACTTGAAGTTAACTCGTTTGTTTCGCATGCAGCTGAAGCTATATCATTTATATCCCAAGTGTTTGAAGCTCAATCATTTGTGTCGCATGGATTTGAAGCTAAACCTTCTACATCGCATTGATTTGAATCTAAATCATGTGTTTCGCTTGGATTTGAAGCTAACTCGTTTATTTCGACTGCATCTGAAGCTACATCACTCATATCGCAAATATCTGAAGCTAAATCATTTGTGTCGCATGGATTTGAAACTAAACCTTCTACATAGCATTGATTTGAAGCTAAATCATGTGTTTTGCTTGAATTTGAAGCTAACTCGTTTGTTTAGTCTGCATTTGAAGCTATATCACTCATATCCCAAGTGTTTGATGCTAAATCAATTGTTTCGCATGGATTTGAAGCTAAACCTTCTACATCGGATTGATTTGAAGCTTAATCATGTGTTTCGCTCGGATACGAAGCTAACTCGTTTGTTTAGTCTGCATTTGAAGCTATATCACTCATATCCCAAGTGTTTGATGCTAAATCAGTTGTGTCGCATGAATTTGAAGCTAAACCTTCTACATCGCATTGATTTGAATCTAAATCATGTGTTTCGCTTGGATATGAAGCTAACTCGTTTGTTTAGTCTGCATTTGAAGCTACATCACTTATATCGCAAGAATCTGAAGCTAAATCATTTGAGTCGCATGGATTTGATGCTATATCACTTATATCGCAAGTATCTGAAGCTAAATCATGTGTTTCGCTTGGATATGAAGCTAACTCGTTTGTTTAGTCGCATTTGCAGCTATATCACTTATATCGCAAGTATCTGAACACAAATCATTTGTTTCGCATGGATTTGAAGCTAATCCTTCTACATCGAATTGATTTGAAGCTAAATCATGCGTTTCGCTTGGATATAAAGCTAACTCGTTTGTTTAATCTGCATTTGAAGCTATATCATTTATATCGCAAGTATCTGAAGCTAAATCATTTGTGTCGCACAGATTTGAAGCTAAACCTTCTTCATAGCATTGATTTGAAGCTTAATCATGTGTTTTGCATGGATTTGAAGCTAACTCGATTGACTCCCCTGCATTTGAAGCTATATCACTTATATCGCAAGTATGTGATGCTGAATCATTTGTTTCGCAAGCACTTGAAGCTAACTCGTTTGTTTCGCATGCAGCTGAAGCTATATCATCTATATCCCAAGTGTTTGAAGCTCAATCATTTGTGTCGCATGGATTTGAAGCTAAACCTTCTACATTGCATTGATTTGAATCTAAATCATGTGTTTCGCTTGGATTCGAAGCTAACTCGTTTGTTTCGACTGCATTTGAAGCTATATCACTCATATCGCAAATATCTGAAGCTAAATCATTTGTGTCGCATGGATTTGAAACTAAACATTCTACATACTATTGATTTGAAGCTTAATCATGTGTTTTGCACGGATTTTGAAGCTAAATCGTTTGTTTCGTCTGCATTTGAAGCTATATCACTTATATCCTATGTGTTTGATGCTAAATCATTTGTTTCGCATGGATTTGAAGCTAAACCTTCTACAGCGCATTGATATGAAGCTAAATCATGTGTTTCGCTTGGATTTGAAGCTAAATCTTCTATATCGCATTGATTTGAAGCTAAAACATGTGTATCGCACGGATTTTGAAGCTAAATCGTTTGTTTCGTCTGCCTTTGAAGCTATATCACTTATATCCCATGTGTTTGATGCTAAATCATTTGTTTCCCATGGATTTGATGCTAAACCTTCTACAGCGCATTGATTTGAAGCTAAATCATGTGTTTCGCTTGAATTTGTATCTAACTCGTTTGTTTAGTCTGCATATGAAGCCATATCACTCATATCCCAAGTGTTTGATGCTAAATCAATTGTTTCGCCTAGATTTGAAGCTAAGCCTTATACTTTGCATCGATTTGAAGCGAAATGATGTGTATCGCATGCATTTTGAAGCTAACTCGTTTGGTTGGTCTACATTTGAAGCTATATCACATATATCGCAAGTATTTGAAGCTAAATAATTTGTATCCCATGGATTTGAAGCTAAACTTTCTCCATCGCATTGATTTGCAGCTGGATCATGTGTTTCGCATGGACTTGAAGCTAACTCGTTTGTTTCGCATGCAGCTGAAGCTATATCACTTATATCCCAAGTGTTTGAAGCTCAATCATTTGTGTCGCATGGATTTGAAGCTAAACTTTCTCCATCGCATTGATTTGCAGCTGGATCATGTGTTTCGCATGGACTTGAAGCTAACTCGTTTGTTTCGCATGCAGCTGAAGCTATATCACTTATATCCCAAGTGTTTGAAGCTCAATCATTTGTGTCGCATGGATTTGAAGCTAAACCTTCTACATCGCATTGATTTGAATCTAAATCATGTGTTTTGCTTGGATATGAAGCTAACTCGTTTGTTTAGTCGCATTTGCTGCTACATCACTTATATCGCAAGTATCTGATGCTAAATCATGTGTTTCGCTGGGATTTGAAGCTAAACCTTCTACATCGCATTGATTTGAAGCTAAATCATGTGTTTCGCTTGGATTTGAAGCTAACTCGTATTTTCGCAAGCAGTTGCAGCTAAATCGTGTATATCACAGGTATTAGAAGCTGATCCATTTATATCGCATGGTTTTGAAGCTGAGCCTTCTACTTCGAATTGATTTGAAGCTAAATCATGTGTTTCGCTTGGATTTGGATCTAACTCGTTTGTTTCGCATGCAGTTGAAGCTAAATCATGAATATCACAAGTATTTGAATATAAACCATTTGTTTGGCATTGATTTGAAGCTAAGTCTTCTACATCGCATTTATTTGCAGCTAAATCATGAGTTTTGCATGGATTTTGAAGCTATCTCGTTTGTTTCCCCTGCATTTGAAGCTATATCACATATATCACAATTATCTGAAGCTAAATCATTTGTTTCGCATGGATTTGAAGCTAAACCTTCTACATCGCATTGATTTGCAGCTAAATCATATGTTTCGCATGGGTTTGAAGCTAAACCGTCTACGTCGCATTGATTTGAAGCAAAATCATGTTTTTTGCATGGATTTGTTGTTAACTCGTTTGTTTCTCCTTGCATTTGAAGCTATATCACTTATATCGCAAGTATCTGAACCTAAATCATTTGTTTCGCATGGATTTGAAGCTAAGCCTTCTACTTCGCATGGATTTAAAGCTAAATTATGTGTATAGCATGGATTTTGAAGCTAACTCGTTTGATTCGCCGGCATTTGAAGCTATATCACTTATATCCCAAGTGTTTGATGCTAAATCATATGTTTCGCATGGATTTGAAGCTAAACCTTCTAGATCGCATTGATTTGAAGCTAAATCATGTGTTTCGCTTGGATTTGAAGCTATACCTTCTACATCGCTTTGATTTGAAGCTAAATCATGTGTTCTGCATGGATTTGATGCTAACACGTTTGTTTCCCCTGCATTTGAAGCTATATCAGTTATATCGAAAGTATCTGATGCTAAATCATTTGTTTCGCATGGATTTGAAGCTAAACCTTCTACATCGAATTGATTTGAAGCTAAATCATGTGTTTCGCTTGGATTTGGAGCTAACTCGTTTGTTCCGCATGCAATTGAAGCTAAATCATGAATATCACAAGTATTTGAATATAAACCATTCGTTTGGTATTGATTTGAAGCTAAGCCTTCTACGTCGCATTTATTTGCAGGTAAATCATGTGTATCGTATGGATTTTGAAGCTAACTCGTTTGTTTCTCCTGCATTTGAAGCTATATCACATATATCGCAATTATCTGAAGCTGAATCATTTGTTTCGCATTGATTTGAAGCTAAACCTTCAACATCGCATTGATTTCCAGCTAAATCATGTGTATCGCATGGATTTTGAAGTTAACTCGTTTGTTTCTCCTGCATTTGAATCTATATCAAATGTGTCAATTATCTGAAGCTAAATGATTTGTGTCGCATGGATCTGAAGCTGAACCTTCTACATCGCATTGATTTGAAGCTGAATCATGTGGTTTGCTTGGATTTGTAGCTAACTCGTTTGTTTCTCCTGCATTTGAAGCTATATCACTTATTTCGCAAGTATCTGATGCAAGTAATTTGTGTCACACGGATTTGAAGCTAAACCTTCCACATCGCATTTGTTTGAAGCTAAACCTTCCACATCGCATTGGTTTGAAGCTAAACTTTCTACATCGCATTGATTTGGAGCTAAATAATATGTTTCGTATGGAGTTGAAGCTACAACGTTCGTTTCGTCTCACATTTGAAGCTATATCACTTATATCGCAAGTATCTGAAGTTGAATCATTTGTTTCGCATTGATTTGAAGCTAAACCTTCAACATCGCATTGATTTCCAGCTAAATCATGTGTATCGCATGGATTTTGAAGCTAACTCGTTTGTTTCTCCTGCATTTGAAGCTATTTCACTTATATCGCAAGTATCTGAAGCTAAATCATTTGTGTCGCATGGATTTGAAGCTAAACCTTCTACATCGCATTGATTTGAAGCTACCTCGTTTGATTGGCCTTCACTTGAAGATATTTTATTTATATCGCAAGTATTTGAAGATATCCCATTTATTTCTCATGGATTTGAAGCTGAGCCTTCTACTTCGCATTGATTTGAAGCAAAATCATGCGTTTTGCATGGATTTGATGCTAACTCGTTCATTTCGCCTGCATTTGATGCTATAACACTTATATCGCAAGTATCTGAAGCTAAATCACTTGTTTCGCATGGATTTGAAGCTAAACCTTCTACATCGTATTGATTTGAAGCTAACTCATTTGTTTCGCATGGATTTGAAGCTAAACCTTCTACATCGCATTGATTTCAAGCTAAATCATGTGTTTCGCTTGGATTTGGATCTAACTCGTTTGTTTCGCATGCAGTTGAAGCTAAATCATGAATATCACAAGTATTTGAATATAAACCATTTGTTTGGCATTGATTTGAAGCTAAGCCTTCTACATCGCATTTATTTGCAGCTAAATCATGAGTTTTGCATGGATTTTGAAGCTAACTCGTTTGTTTCCCCTGCATTTGAAGCTATATCACATATATCACAATTATCTGAAGCTAAATCATTTGGTTCGCATGGATTTGAAGCTAAACCTTCTACATCGCATTGATTTGCAGCTAAATCATATGTTTCGCATGGATTTGAAGCTAAACCGTCTACGTCGCATTGATTTGAAGCAAAATCATGTTTTTTGCATGGATTTGTTGCTAACTCGTTTGTTTCTCCTTGCATTTGAAGCTATATCACTTATATCGCAAGTATCTGAACCTAAATCATTTGTTTCGCATGGATTTGAAGCTAAGCCTTCTACTTCGCATGGATTTAAAGCTAAATTATGTGTATAGCATGGATTTTGAAGCTAACTCGTTTGATTCGTCGGCATTTGAAGCTATATCACTTATATCCCAAGTGTTTGATGCTAAATCATATGTTTGGCATGGATTTGGAGCTAAACCTTCTAGATCGCATTGATTTGAAGCTAAATCATGTGTTTCGCTGGGATTTGAAGCTAACTCGTTTGTTTCGCAAGCAGTTGTAGCTAAATCGTGTATATCACAGGTATTAGAAGCTGAACCATTTATATCGCATGATTTTGAAGCTAAGCATTCTACTTCGAATTGATTTGAAGCTAAATCATGTGTTTCGCTTGGATTTGGAGCTAACTCGTTTGTTCCGCATGCAATTGAAGCTAAATCATGAATATCACAAGTATTTGAATATAAACCATTTGTTTGGTATTGATTTGAAGCTAAGCCTTCTACGTCGCATTTATTTGCAGGTAAATCGTGTGTATCGTATGGATTTTGAAGCTAACTGGTTTGTTTCTCCTGCATTTCAAGCTATATCACATATATCGCATTTATCTGAAGCTGAATCATTTGTTTCGCATTGATTTCAAGCTAAACCTTCTACATCGTATTGATTTGAAGCTAAATCATGTGTTTCGCTTGGATTTGAAGCTAACTCGTATTTTCGCAAGCAGTTGCAGCTAAATCGTGTATATCACAGGTATTAGAAGCTGATCCATTTATATCGCATGGTTTTGAAGCTGAGCCTTCTACTTCGAATTGATTTGAAGCTAAATCATGTGTTTCGCTTGGATTTGGATCTAACTCGTTTGTTTCGCATGCAGTTGAAGCTAAATCATGAATATCACAAGTATTTGAATATAAACCATTTGTTTGGCATTGATTTGAAGCTAAGCCTTCTACATCGCATTTATTTGCAGCTAAATCATGAGTTTTGCATGGATTTTGAAGCTATCTCGTTTGTTTCCCCTGCATTTGAAGCTATATCACATATATCACAATTATCTGAAGCTAAATCATTTGTTTCGCATGGATTTGAAGCTAAACCTTCTACATCGCATTGATTTGCAGCTAAATCATATGTTTCGCATAGGTTTGAAGCTAAACCGTCTACGTCGCATTGATTTGAAGCAAAATCATGTTTTTTGCATGGATTTGTTGTTAACTCGTTTGTTTCTCCTTGCATTTGAAGCTATATCACTTATATCGCAAGTATCTGAACCTAAATCATTTGTTTCGCATGGATTTGAAGCTAAGCCTTCTACTTCGCATGGATTTAAAGCTAAATTATGTGTATAGCATGGATTTTGAAGCTAACTCGTTTGATTCGCCGGCATTTGAAGCTATATCACTTATATCCCAAGTGTTTGATGCTAAATCATATGTTTCGCATGGATTTGAAGCTAAACCTTCTAGATCGCATTGATTTGAAGCTAAATCATGTGTTTCGCTTGGATTTGAAGCTATACCTTCTACATCGCTTTGATTTGAAGCTAAATCATGTGTTCTGCATGGATTTGATGCTAACACGTTTGTTTCCCCTGCATTTGAAGCTATATCAGTTATATCGAAAGTATCTGATGCTAAATCATTTGTTTCGCATGGATTTGAAGCTAAACCTTCTACATCGAATTGATTTGAAGCTAAATCATGTGTTTCGCTTGGATTTGGAGCTAACTCGTTTGTTCCGCATGCAATTGAAGCTAAATCATGAATATCACAAGTATTTGAATATAAACCATTCGTTTGGTATTGATTTGAAGCTAAGCCTTCTACGTCGCATTTATTTGCAGGTAAATCATGTGTATCGTATGGATTTTGAAGCTAACTCGTTTGTTTCTCCTGCATTTGAAGCTATATCACATATATCGCAATTATCTGAAGCTGAATCATTTGTTTCGCATTGATTTGAAGCTAAACCTTCAACATCGCATTGATTTCCAGCTAAATCATGTGTATCGCATGGATTTTGAAGTTAACTCGTTTGTTTCTCCTGCATTTGAATCTATATCAAATGTGTCAATTATCTGAAGCTAAATGATTTGTGTCGCATGGATCTGAAGCTGAACCTTCTACATCGCATTGATTTGAAGCTGAATCATGTGGTTTGCTTGGATTTGTAGCTAACTCGTTTGTTTCTCCTGCATTTGAAGCTATATCACTTATTTCGCAAGTATCTGATGCAAGTAATTTGTGTCACACGGATTTGAAGCTAAACCTTCCACATCGCATTTGTTTGAAGCTAAACCTTCCACATCGCATTGGTTTGAAGCTAAACTTTCTACATCGCATTGATTTGGAGCTAAATAATATGTTTCGTATGGAGTTGAAGCTACAACGTTCGTTTCGTCTCACATTTGAAGCTATATCACTTTTATCGCAAGTATCTGAAGTTGAATCATTTGTTTCGCATTGATTTGAAGCTAAACCTTCAACATCGCATTGATTTCCAGCTAAATCATGTGTATCGCATGGATTTTGAAGCTAACTCGTTTGTTTCTCCTGCATTTGAAGCTATTTCACTTATATCGCAAGTATCTGAAGCTAAATCATTTGTGTCGCATGGATTTGAAGCTAAACATTCTACATCGCATTGATTTGAAGCTACCTCGTTTGATTGGCCTTCACTTGAAGATATTTTATTTATATCGCAAGTATTTGAAGATATCCCATTTATTTCTCATGGATTTGAAGCTGAGCCTTCTACTTCGCATTGATTTGAAGCAAAATCATGCGTTTTGCATGGATTTGATGCTAACTCGTTCATTTCGCCTGCATTTGATGCTATAACACTTATATCGCAAGTATCTGAAGCTAAATCATTTGTTTCGCACGGATTTGAAGCTAAACCTTCTACATCGTATTGATTTGAAGCTAACTCATTTGTTTCGCATGGATTTGAAGCTAAACCTTCTACATCGCATTGATTTCAAGCTAAATCATGTGTTTCGCTTGGATTTGAAGCTAACTCGTTTTTTTCGCAAGCAGTTGCAGCTAAATCGTCTATATCACAGGTATTAGAAGCTGATCCATTTATATCGCCTGGTTTTGAAGCTAAGCCTTCTACTTCGAATTGATTTGAAGCTAAATCATGTGATTCGCTTGGATTTGGATCTAACTCGTTTGTTTCGCATGCAGTTGAAGCTAAATCATGAATATCACAAGTATTTGAATATAAACCATTTGTTTGGCATTGATTTGAAGCTAAGCCTTCTACATCGCATTTATTTGCAGCTAAATCATGAGTTTTGCATGGATTTTGAAGCTAACTCGTTTGTTTCCCCTGCATTTGAAGCTATATCACATATATCACAATTATCTGAAGCTAAATCATTTGTTTCGCATGGATTTGAAGCTAAACCTTCTACATCGCATTGATTTGCAGCTAAATCATATGTTTCGCATGGATTTGAAGCTAAACCGTCTACGTCGCATTGATTTGAAGTAAAATCATGTTCTTTGCATGGATTTGTTGCTAACTCGTTTGTTTCTCCGTGCATTTGAAGCTATATCACTTATATCGCAAGTATCTGAACCTAAATCATTTGTTTCGCATGGATTTGAAGCTAAGCCTTCTACTTCGCATGGATTTAAAGCTAAATTATGTGTATAGCATGGATTTTGAAGCTAACTCGTTTGATTCGTCGGCATTTGAAGCTATATCACATATATCGCAATTATTTGAAGCTAAATAATTTGTATCCCATGGATTTGAAGCTAAACCTTCTCCATCGCATTGATTTGCAGCTGGATCATGTGTTTCGCATGGACTTGAAGCTAACTCGTTTGTGTCGCATGCAGCTTAAGCTATATCATCTATATCCCAAGTGTTTGAAGCTCAATCATTTGTGTCTCATGGATTTGAAGATAAACCTTCTACATCGCATTGATTTGAATCTAAATCATGTGTTTCGCTTTGATATGGAGCTAACTCGTTTGTTTCGACTGCATTTGAAGCTATATCACATATAGCCCAAGTAATTGAAGCTCAATCATTTGTGTCGCATGGATTTGAAGCTAAACCTTCTACTTCGCATTGATTTGAAGCAAAATCATGCGTTTTGCATGGATTTGATGCTAACTCGTTCATTTCGCCTGCATTTGATGCTATAACACTTATATCGCAAGTATCTGAAGCTAAATCATTTGTTTCGCATGGATTTGAAGCTAAACCTTCTACATCGTATTGATTTGAAGCTAACTCATTTGTTTCGCATGGATTTGAAGCTAAACCTTCTACATCGCATTGATTTCAAGCTAAATCATGTGTTTCGCTTGGATTTGAAGCTAACTCGTTTTTTTCGCAAGCAGTTGCAGCTAAATCGTCTATATCACAGGTATTAGAAGCTGATCCATTTATATCGCCTGGTTTTGAAGCTAAGCCTTCTACTTCGAATTGATTTGAAGCTAAATCATGTGATTCGCTTGGATTTGGATCTAACTCGTTTGTTTCGCATGCAGTTGAAGCTAAATCATGAATATCACAAGTATTTGAATATAAACCATTTGTTTGGCATTGATTTGAAGCTAAGCCTTCTACATCGCATTTATTTGCAGCTAAATCATGAGTTTTGCATGGATTTTGAAGCTAACTCGTTTGTTTCCCCTGCATTTGAAGCTATATCACATATATCACAATTATCTGAAGCTAAATCATTTGTTTCGCATGGATTTGAAGCTAAACCTTCTACATCGCATTGATTTGCTGCTAAATCATATGTTTCGCATGGATTTGAAGCTAAACCGTCTACGTCGCATTGATTTGAAGCAAAATCATGTTTTTTGCATGGATTTGTTGCTAACTCGTTTGTTTCTCCTTGCATTTGAAGCTATATCACTTATATCGCAAGTATCTGAACCTAAATCATTTGTTTCGCATGGATTTGAAGCTAAGCCTTCTACTTCGCATGGATTTAAAGCCAAATTATGTGTATAGCATGGATTTTGAAGCTAACTCGTTTGATTCGTCGGCATTTGAAGCTATATCAATTATATCCCAAGTGTTTGATGCTAAATCATATGTTTCGCATGGATTTGAAGCTAAACCTTCTACATCGCATTGATTTCAAGCTAAATCATGTGTTTCGCTTGGATTTGAAGCTAACTCGTTTTTTTCGCAAGCAGTTGCAGCTAAATCGTCTATATCACAGGTATTAGAAGCTGATCCATTTATATCGCCTGGTTTTGAAGCTAAGCCTTCTACTTCGAATTGATTTGAAGCTAAATCATGTGATTCGCTTGGATTTGGATCTAACTCGTTTGTTTCGCATGCAGTTGAAGCTAAATCATGAATATCACAAGTATTTGAATATAAACCATTTGTTTGGCATTGATTTGAAGCTAAGCCTTCTACATCGCATTTATTTGCATCTAAATCATGAGTTTTGCATGGATTTTGAAGCTAACTCGTTTGTTTCCCCTGCATTTGAAGCTATATCACATATATCACAATTATCTGAAGCTAAATCATTTGTTTCGCATGGATTTGAAGCTAAACCTTCTACATCGCATTGATTTGCAGCTAAATCATATGTTTCGCATGGATTTGAAGCTAAACCGTCTACGTCGCATTGATTTGAAGCAAAATCATGTTTTTTGCATGGATTTGTTGCTAACTCGTTTGTTTCTCCTTGCATTTGAAGCTATATCACTTATATCGCAAGTATCTGAACCTAAATCATTTGTTTCGCATGGATTTGAAGCTAAGCCTTCTACTTCGCATGGATTTAAAGCCAAATTATGTGTATAGCATGGATTTTGAAGCTAACTCGTTTGATTCGTCGGCATTTGAAGCTATATCACTTATATCCCAAGTGTTTGATGCTAAATCATATGTTTCGCATGGATTTGAAGCTAAACCTTCTACATCGCATTGATTTCAAGCTAAATCATGTGTTTCGCTTGGATTTGAAGCTAACTCGTTTTTTTCGCAAGCAGTTGCAGCTAAATCGTCTATATCACAGGTATTAGAAGCTGATCCATTTATATCGCCTGGTTTTGAAGCTAAGCCTTCTACTTCGAATTGATTTGAAGCTAAATCATGTGATTCGCTTGGATTTGGATCTAACTCGTTTGTTTCGCATGCAGTTGAAGCTAAATCATGAATATCACAAGTATTTGAATATAAACCATTTGTTTGGCATTGATTTGAAGCTAAGCCTTCTACATCGCATTTATTTGCAGCTAAATCATGAGTTTTGCATGGATTTTGAAGCTAACTCGTTTGTTTCCCCTGCATTTGAAGCTATATCACATATATCACAAGTATTTGAATATAAACCATTTGTTTGGCATTGATTTGAAGCTAAACCTTCTACATCGCATTGATTTGCAGCTAAATCATATGTTTCGCATGGATTTGAAGCTAAACCGTCTACGTCGCATTGATTTGAAGTAAAATCATGTTTTTTGCATGGATTTGTTGCTAACTCGTTTGTTTCTCCGTGCATTTGAAGCTATATCACTTATATCGCAAGTATCTGAACCTAAATCATTTGTTTCGCATGGATTTGAAGCTAAGCCTTCTACTTCGCATGGATTTAAAGATAAATTATGTGTATAGCATGGATTTTGAAGCTAACTCGTTTGATTCGTCGGCATTTGAAGCTATATCACATATATCGCAATTATTTGAAGCTAAATAATTTGTATCCCATGGATTTGAAGCTAAACCTTCTCCATCGCATTGATTTGCAGCTGGATCATGTGTTTCGCATGGACTTGAAGCTAACTCGTTTGTGTCGCATGCAGCTTAAGCTATATCATCTATATCCCAAGTGTTTGAAGCTCAATCATTTGTGTCTCATGGATTTGAAGATAAGCCTTCTACATCGCATTGATTTGAATCTAAATCATGTGTTTCGCTTTGATATGGAGCTAACTCGTTTGTTTCGACTGCATTTGAAGCTATATCACTTATAGCCCAAGTAATTGAAGCTCAATCATTTGTGTCGCATGGATTTGAAGCTAAACCTTCTACATCGCATTGATGTGAATCTAAATCATGTGTTTTGCTTGGATATGAAGCTAACTCGTTTGTTTAGTCGCATTTGCTGCTACATCACTTATATCGCAAGTATCTGAACATAAATCATTTGTTTCGCATGGATTTGAAGCTAATCCTTCTACAAAGCATTTGTTTGAAGCTTAATCATGTGTTTTGCATGGATTTCAAGCTAACTCGTTTGATTCCCCTGCATTTGAAGCTATATCACTTATATCGCAAGTATCTGATGCTGAATCATTTGTTTCGCAAGGACTTGAAGCTAACTCGTTTGTTTCGCATGCAGCTAAAGCTATATCATCTATATCCCAAGTGTTTGAAGCTCAATCATTTGTGTCGCATGGATTTGAATCTAAATCTTATACATCGCATTGATTTGCAGCTATATCATGTGTTTCGCATGGATTTGAAGCTAACTCGTTCGTTTCGCCTGCATTTGATGCTATATCACTTATATCACAAGTGTTTGAAGCTAACTCATTTGTTTCGCATGGATTTGAAGCTAAACCTTCTACATCGTATCGATTTGAAGCTAAATGATATGTATCGCATGGATTTTGAAGCTATCCCGTTTGATTCGTCTGCATTTGCAGCTATATCACTTATATCACAAGTGTTTGAAGCTAAATCATTTGTTTCGCTTGGATTTGGTGCTAACTCGTTTGTTCCGCATGCAATTGATGCTAAATCCTGAATATCACAAGTATTTGAATACAAACCATTTGTTTGGCATTGATTTGAAGCTAAGCCTTCAACATCGCATTGATTTCCAACTAAATCATGTGTATCACATGGATTTTGAAGCTAACTCGTTTGTTTCTCCTGCATTTGAAGCTATATCACTTATATCGCAAGTATCTGAAGCTAAATCATTTATGTCGCATGGATTGGAAGCTAAACCTTCTACATCGCATTGATTTAAAGCTACCTCGTTTGTTTCGCATGGATTAGAAGCTAAACATTCTACATCGCATGGATTTGAAGCTACACCTTCAACATCGCATTGATTTCCAGCTAAATCATGTGTATCGCATGGATTTTGAAGCTAACTCGTTTGTTTCTCCTGCATTTGAAGCTATATCACTTATATCGTAAGTATCTGAAGTTAAATAATTTGTGTCGCATGGATTTGAAGCTAAACCTTCTACATCGTTTTGATTTGAAGCTAACTCATTTGTTTCGCATGGATTTGAAGCTAAGCCTTCTATTTCGCATGTATTTAGAGCTAAATGATGTGTATCGCATGGATTTTGAAGCTAACTCGTTTGTTTCTGCTGCATTTGAAGCTATATCACTTATATCGCAATTATCTCAAGCTAAATCATTTGTGTCGCATGGATCTGAAGCTAAACCTTCTACATCGCATTGATTTGAAGCTGAATCATGTGTTTTGCTTGGATTTGAAGCTAACTCGTTTGTTTCTCCTGCATTTGAATCTATATCACTTATTTCGCAAGTATCTGATGCAAGTAATTTGTGTCGCACGGATTTGAAGCTGAACTCTCCACATCGCATTGGTTTGAAGCTAAACCTTCCACATCGCATTGGTTTGAAGCTAAACCTTCTACGTCGCATTGTTTTGAAGCTAAATAAAATGTTTCGTATGGAGTTGAACCTACAACGTTTGTTTCGTCTTCATTTGAAGCTATATCACTTTTATCGCAAGTATCTGAAACTGAATCATTTGTTTCGCATTGATTTGAAGCTAAACCTTCAACATCGCATTGATTTCCAGCTAAATCATGTGTATCGCATGGATTTTGAAGCTAACTCGTTTGTTTCTCCTGCATTTGAAGCTATATCACTTATATCGTAAGTATCTGAAGCTAAATCATTTGTGTCGCATGGATTTGATGCTAAACCTTCTACATCGCATTGACTTGAAGCTAAATCATGTGTTTCGCTTGAATTTGAAGCTAACTCGTTTGTTTAGTCTGCATTTGAAGCTAATCACTTATATCGCAAGAATCTGAAACTAAATCATTTGTGTCGCATGGATTTGAAGCTAAACATTCTCCATCGCATTGATTTGCAGCTGAATCATGTGTTTCGCATGGACTTGAAGCTAACTCGATGGTTTCGCATGCAGTTGAAGCTATATCACCTATATCCCAATTGTTTGATGCTCAATCATTTGTGTCGCATGGATTTGAAGCTAAACCTTCTACATCGCTTTGATTTGCTGCCAAATCATGTGCTTCGCCTGGATTTGAAGGTAAACCTACTAAATCGCATTGATTTGTAGGTAAATAATGTGTTCTGCTTGGATTTGAAGCTAACTCGTTTGTTTCGTGTGCATTTGAAGCTATATCGCTTATATCGTAAGTATCTGAAGCTAAATCATTTGTTTCGCATGGATTTGAAGCTAAACCTTCTACATCTCATTGATTTGCAGCTACATCATGTGTTTCGCATGGATTTGAAGATAACTCGTTCGTTTCACCTGCATTTCATGCTATATCACTTATATCGCAAGTATCTGAAGCTAAATCATTTGTGTCGCATGGATTTGAAGCTAAACCTTCTACATAGCATTGATTTGAAGCTCAATCATGTGTTTTGCATGGATTTGATACTAACTCGATTGTTTCGAATGCATTTGAAGCTATATCACAAATATCTCAAATGTTTGATGCTAAATCATTTGTTTCGCTTGAATTTGAAGATAATCCTTCTAAATCGGATTATTTTGAAGCTAAATCATGTATTTCGCTTGTATTTGAAGCTAACTCGTTTGTTTCGTCTGCATTTGAAGCTATATCACTTATATCGTAAGTATCTGAAGCTAAATCATTTGTGTCGCATGGATTTGAAGCTAAACCTTCTACATCGCATTGATTTAAAGCTACCTCGTTTGTTTCGCATGGATTAGAAGCTAAACATTCTACATGGCATGGATTTGAAGCTAAACCTTCTACATCTCATTGATTTGCAGCTAAATCATGTGTTTCGCATGGATTTGAAGCTAACTCTTTCGTTTCGCCTGCATTTGATGCTATATCATTTATTTCACAAGTGTTTGAAGCTACATCGTTTGTTTCGCATGGATTTGAAGCTAAACCTTCTACATCGCATTGATTTGAAGCTAAATCATGTGTTTCGCTTTGATTTGAAGCTAACTCGTTTTTTTCGCAAGCAGTTGCAGCTAAATCGTGTATATCACAGGTATTAGAAGCTGATCCATTTATATCGCATGGTTTTGAAGCTGAGCCTTCTACTTCGAATTGATTTGAAGCTAAATCATGTGTTTCGCTTGGATTTGGATCTAACTCGTTTGTTTCGCATGCAGTTGAAGCTAAATCATGAATATCACAAGTATTTGAATATAAACCATTTGTTTGGCATTGATTTGAAGCTAAGCCTTCTACATCGCATTTATTTGCAGCTAAATCATGAGTTTTGCATGGATTTTGAAGCTAACTCGTTTGTTTCCCCTGCATTTGAAGCTATATCACATATATCACAATTATCTGAAGCTAAATCATTTGTTTCGCATGGATTTGAAGCTAAACCTTCTACATCGCATTGATTTGCTTCTAAATCATATGTTTCGCATGGTTTTGAAGCTAAACCGTCTACGTCGCATTGATTTGAAGCAAAATCATGTTTTTTGCATGGATTTGTTGTTAACTCGTTTGTTTCTCCTTGCATTTGGAGCTATATCACTTATATCGCAAGTATCTGAACCTAAATCATTTGTTTCGCATGGATTTGAAGCTAAGCCTTCTACTTCGCATGGATTTATAGCTAAATTATGTGTATAGCATGGATTTTGAAACTAACTCGTTTGATTCGCCGGCATTTGAAGCTATATCACTTATATCCCAAGTGTTTGATGCTAAATCATATGTTTCGCATGGATTTGAAGCTAAACCTTCTACATCGCATTGATTTGAAGCTAAATCATGTGTTTCGCTGGGATTTGAAGCTAACTCGTTTGTTTCGCAAGCAGTTGCAGCTAAATCGTGTATATCACAGGTATTAGAAGCTGAACCATTTATATCGCATGATTTTGAAGCTAAGCATTCTACTTCGAATTGATTTGAAGCTAAATCATGTGTTTCGCTTGGATTTGGAGCTAACTCGTTTGTTCCGCATGCAGTTGAAGCTAAATCATGAATATCACAAGTATATGAATATAAACCATTTGTTTGGTATTGATTTGAAGCTAAGCCTTCTACATCTCATTGATTTGCAGCTACATCATGTGTTTTGCATGGATTTTATAATAACTCGTTTGTTTCCCCTGCATTTGAAGCTATATCAGTTATATCGCAAGTATCTGATGCTAAATGATTTGTTTAGCATGGATTTGAAGCTAAACCTTCTACATCGCATTGATTTGAAGCTAAACCTTCAACATCGCATTTATTTCCAGCTAAATCATGTGTATCGCATGGATTTTGAAGCTATCTCGTTTGTTTCTCCTGCATTTGAAGCTATATCACTTACATCGCAAGTATCTGAAGCTAAATCAAATGTTTCGCATGGATTTGAATCTAAACCTTATACATCGCATTGATTTACAGCTATATCATGTGTTTCGCATGGATTTGAAGCTAACTCGTTCGTTTCGCCTGCATTTGATGCTATATCACTTATATCACAAGTGTTTGAAGCTAACTCATTTGTTTCGCATGGATTTGAAGCTAAACCTTCTACATCGTATCGATTTGAAGCTAAATGATATGTATCGCATGGATTTTGAAGCTATCCCGTTTGATTCGTCTGCATTTGCAGCTATATCACTTATATCACAAGTGTTTGAAGCTAAATCATTTGTTTAGCATGGATTTGAAGCTAAACCTTCTACATCGCATTGATTTGAAGCTAAATCATGTGTTTCGCTTGGATTTGGTGCTAACTCGTTTGTTCCGCATGCAATTGATGCTAAATCTTGAATATCACAAGTATTTGAATACAAACCATTTGTTTGGCATTGATTTGAAGCTAAGCCTTCTACATCGCATTTATTTGCACCTAAATCATGTGTTTCGCATGGATTTTGTAGCTAACTCGTTTGTTTCTCCAGCATTTGAAGCTATATCACTTATATCGCAAGTATCTGAAGCTAAATAATTTGTGCCGCATGGATTTGAAGCTAAAACTTCAACATCGCATTGACTTCAATCTAAATCATGTGTACCATATGGATTTTGAAGCTAACTCGTTTGTTTCTCCTGCATTTGAATCTATATCACTTATATCGCAATTATCTGAAGCTGAATCATTTGTTTCGCATTGATTTGAAGCTAAACCTTCAACATAGCATTGATTTAAAGCTACCTCGTTTGTTTCGCCTTCACTTGAAGATATTTTATTTATATCGCAAGTATTTGAAGATATCCCATTTATTTCTCATGGATTTGAGGCTAAGCCTTCTTCTTCGCATTGATTTAAAGCTACCTCGTTTGTTTCGCCTTCACTTGAAGATATTTTATTTATATCGCAACTATTTGAAGATATCCCATTTATTTCTCATGGATTTGAGGCTAAGCCTTCTACTTCGCATTGATTTGAAGCTAAATCATGTGTTTCGCTTGGATTTGAAGATAAACCTTCTACATCGAATTGATTTGAAGCTAAATCATGTGTTTTGCATGGATTTTGAAGCTAACTCGTTTGTTTCTGCTGCATTTGAAGCTATATCACTTATATCGCAATTATCTCAAGCTAAATCATTTGTGTCGCATGGATCTGAAGCTAAACCTTCTACATCGCATTGATTTGAAGCTGAATCATGTGTTTTGCTTGGATTTGAAGCTAACTCGTTTGTTTCTCCTGCATTTGAATCTATATCACTTATTTCGCAAGTATCTGATGCAAGTAATTTGTGTCGCACGGATTTGAAGCTGAACTCTCCACATCGCATTGGTTTGAAGCTAAACCCTCCACATCGCATTGGTTTGAAGCTAAACCTTCTACGTCGCATTGATTTGAAGCTAAATAAAATGTTTCGTATGGAGTTGAACCTACAACGTTTGATTCGTCTGCATTTGCAGCTATATGACTTATATCACAAGTGTTTGAAGCTAAATCATTTGTTTCGCATGGATTTGAAGCTAACTCGTTCGTTTCGCCCGCATTTGATGCTATATCACATATATCGCAAGTGTTTGAATCTGATTCATTTGTTTCGCATTGATTTGAAACTAAACCTTCAACATCGCATTGATTTCCAACTAAATCATGTGTATCACATGGATTTTGAAGCTAACTCGTTTGTTTCTCCTGCATTTGAAGCTATATCACTTATATCGCAAGTATCTGAAGCTAAATCATTTATGTCGCATGGATTGGAAGCTAAACCTTCTACATCGCATTGATTTAAAGCTACCTCGTTTGTTTCGCATGGATTAGAAGCTAAACATTCTACATCGCATGGATTTGAAGCTACACCTTCAACATCGCATTGATTTCCAGCTAAATCATGTGTATCGCATGGATTTTGAAGCTAACTCGTTTGTTTCTCCTGCATTTGAAGCTATATCACTTATATCGTAAGTATCTGAAGTTAAATAATTTGTGTCGCATGGATTTGAAGCTAAACCTTCTACATCGTTTTGATTTGAAGCTAACTCATTTGTTTCGCATGGATTTGAAGCTAAGCCTTCTATTTCGCATGGATTTAGAGCTAAATGATGTGTATCGCATGGATTTTGAAGCTAACTCGTTTGTTTCTGCTGCATTTGAAGCTATATCACTTATATCGCAATTATCTCAAGCTAAATCATTTGTGTCGCATGGATCTGAAGCTAAACCTTCTACATCGCATTGATTTGAAGCTGAATCATGTGTTTTGCTTGGATTTGAAGCTAACTCGTTTGTTTCTCCTGCATTTGAATCTATATCACTTATTTCGCAAGTATCTGATGCAAGTAATTTGTGTCGCACGGATTTGAAGCTGAACTCTCCACATCGCATTGGTTTGAAGCTAAACCTTCCACATCGCATTCGTTTGAAGCTAAACCTTCTACGTCGCATTGATTTGAAGCTAAATAAAATGTTTCGTGTGGAGTTGAACCTACAACGTTTGTTTCGTCTTCATTTGAAGCTATATCACTTATATCGCAAGTATCTGAAACTGAATCATTTGTTTCGCATTGATTTGTAGCTAAACCTTCAACATCGCATTGATTTCCAGCTAAATCATGTGTATCGCATGGATTTTGAAGCTAACTCGTTTGTTTCTCCTGCATTTGAATCTATATCACTTATTTCGCAAGTATCTGATGCAAGTAATTTGTGTCGCACGGATTTGAAGCTGAACTCTCCACATCGCATTGGTTTGAAGCTAAACCCTCCACATCGCATTGGTTTGAAGCTAAACCTTCTACGTCGCATTGATTTGAAGCTAAATAAAATGTTTCGTATGGAGTTGAACCTACAACGTTTGATTCGTCTGCATTTGCAGCTATATGACTTATATCACAAGTGTTTGAAGCTAAATCATTTGTTTCGCATGGATTTGAAGCTAACTCGTTCGTTTCGCCCGCATTTGATGCTATATCACTTATATCGCAAGTGTTTGAAGCTGAATCATTTGTTTCGCATTGATTTGAAACTAAACCTTCAACATCGCATTGATTTCCAACTAAATCATGTGTATCACATGGATTTTGAAGCTAACTCGTTTGTTTCTCCTGCATTTGAAGCTATATCACTTATATCGCAAGTATCTGAAGCTAAATCATTTATGTCGCATGGATTGGAAGCTAAACCTTCTACATCGCATTGATTTAAAGCTACCTCGTTTGTATCGCATGGATTAGAAGCTAAACATTCTACATCGCATGGGTTTGAAGCTACACCTTCAACATCGCATTGATTTCCAGCTAAATCATGTGTATCGCATGGATTTTGAAGCTAACTCGTTTGTTTCTCCTGCATTTGAAGCTATATCACTTATATCGTAAGTATCTGAAGCTAAATAATTTGTGTCGCATGGATTTGAAGCTAAACCTTCTACATCGTTTTGATTTGAAGCTAACTCATTTGTTTCGCATGGATTTGAAGCTAAGCCTTCTATTTCGCATGGATTTAGAGCTAAATGATGTGTATCGCACGGATTTTGAAGCTAACTCGTTTGTTTCTGCTGCATTTGAAGCTATATCACTTATATCGCAATTATCTCAAGCTAAATCATTTGTGTCGCATGGATCTGAAGCTAAACCTTCTACATCGCATTGATTTGAAGCTGAATCATGTGTTTTGCTTGGATTTGAAGCTAACTCGTTTGTATCTCCTGCATTTGAATCTATATCACTTATTTCGCAAGTATCTGATGCAAGTAATTTGTGTCGCACGGATTTGAAGCTGAACTCTCCACATCGCATTGGTTTGAAGCTAAACCTTCCACATCGCATTCGTTTGAAGCTAAACCTTCTACGTCGCATTGATTTGAAGCTAAATAAAATGTTTCGTATGGAGTTGAACCTACAACGTTTGTTTCGTCTTCATTTGAAGCTATATCACTTATATCGCAAGTATCTGAAACTGAATCATTTGTTTCGCATTGATTTGTAGCTAAACCTTCAACATCGCATTAATTTCCAGCTAAATCATGCGTATCGCATGGATTTTGAAGCTAACTCGTTTGTTTCTCCTGCATTTGAAGCTATATCACTTATATCGTAAGTATCTGAAGCTAAATCACTTGTGTCGCATGGATTTGATGCTAAACCTTCTACATCGCATTGACTTGAAGCTAAATCATGTGTTTCGTTTGAATTTGAAGCTAACTCGTTTGTTTAGTCTGCATTTGAAGCTAATCACTTATATCGCAAGAATCTGAAACTAAATCATTTGTGTCGCATGGATTTGAAGCTAAACATTCTCCATCGCATTGATTTGCAGCTGAATCATGTGTTTCGCATGGACTTGAAGCTAACTCGATGGTTTCGCATGCAGTTGAAGCTATATCACCTATATCCCAATTGTTTGATGCTCAATCATTTGTGTCGCATGGATTTGAAGCTAAACCTTCTACATCGCTTTGATTTGCTGCCAAATCATGTGCTTCGCCTGGATTTGAAGGTAAACCTTCTAAATCGCATTGATTTGTAGGTAAATAATGTGTTCTGCTTGGATTTGAAGCTAACTCGATTGTTTCGTGTGCATTTGAAGCTATATCGCTTATATCGCAAGTATCTGAAGCTAAATCATTTGTTTCGCATGGATTTGAAGCTAAACCTTCTACATCTCATTGATTTGCAGCTACATCATGTGTTTCGCATGGATTTGAAGCTAACTCGTTCGTTTAGCCTGCATTTCATGCTATATCACTTATATCGCAAGTATCTGAAGCTAAATCATTCGTGTCGCATGGATTTGAAGCTAAACCTTCTACATAGCATTGATTTGAAGCTCAATCATGTGTTTTGCATGGATTTGATACTAACTCGATTGTTTCGAATGCATTTGAAGCTATATCACATATATCTCAAATGTTTGATGCTAAATCATTTGTTTCGCTTGAATTTGTAGATAATCCTTCTAAATCGGATTATTTTGAAGCTAAATCATGTATTTCGCTTGTATTTGAAGCTAACTCGTTTGTTTCGTCTGCATTTGAAGGTATATCACTTATATCGCAAGTATCTGAAGCTAAATCATTTGTGTCGCATGGATTTGAAGCTAAACCTTCTACATAGCATTGATTTGAAGCTCAATCATGTGTTTTGCATGGATTTGATGCTAACTCGATTGTTTCGACTGCATTTGAAGCTATATCAACATATATGTCAAGTGTTTGATGCTAAAGCATTTGTTTCGCATGGATTTGAAGCTAAACCTTCTACATCGCATTGATTTGCAGCTAAATCATGTGTTTCGCATAGATTTGAAGCTAAGCCTTATACGTCGCATCAATTTAAAGCTAAATGATGTGTATCGCATGCATTTTGAAGCTAACTCGTTTGGTTCGTCTGCATTTGAAGCTATATCACATATATCGCAATTATTTGAAGCTAAATAATTTGTATCCCATGGATTTGAAGCTAAACCTTCTCCATCGCATTGATTTGCAGCTGGATCATGTGTTTCGCATGGACTTGAAGCTAACTCGTTTGTGTCGCATGCAGCTTAAGCTATATCATCTATATCCCAAGTGTTTGAAGCTCAATCATTTGTGTCTCATGGATTTGAAGATAAACCTTCTACATCGCATTGATTTGAATCTAAATCATGTGTTTCGCTTTGATATGGAGCTAACTCGTTTGTTTCGACTGCATTTGAAGCTATATCACTTATATCGCAAGTATCTGAACATAAATCATTTGTTTCGCATGGATTTGAAGCTAAACATTCTACATCGCATTGATTTGAAGCTAAATCATATGCATTGCATGGATTTGAAACTAAACATTCTACATAGCATTGATTTGCAGCTAAATCATGTGTTTCGCATGGATTTAAAACTAAATGATGTGTATCGCACGGAATTTGAAGCTAACTCGTTTGATTCGGTTGCATTTGAAGCTAAACCTTCTACATCGCATTGATTTAAGGTAAATCATGTGTTTTGCATGGATTTCATGCTAACTCGATGTTTCCCCTGCATTTGAAGCTATATCAGTTACATCGCAAGTATCTGATGGTAAATCATTTGTTTCGTATGGATTTGAAGCTAAACCTTCTACATCGCATTGATTTGCAGCTAAATCGTGTGTTTCGCATGGATTTGAAGCTAACGTTCGTTTCATCTGCATTTGATGCTATATCACTTATATCGCAAGTGTTTGAAGCTAAATCATTTGTTTCGCATGATTTTGACGCTTAACCATCTACATCGCATTGATTTGAAGTTAAATCATGTGTTTCGCTTGGATTTGAAGCTAAACTATCTACATCGCATTGATTTGAAGCTAAATCATGTGTTTCGCTTGGATTTGGTGCTAACTCGTTTGTTCCGCATGCAATTGATGCTAAATCTTTAATATCACAAGTATTTGAATATAAACCATTTGTTTGGCATTGATTTGAAGCTAAGCCTTCTACACCGCATTTATTTGCACCTAAATCATGTGTTTCGCATGGATTTTGTAGCTAACTCGTTTGTTTCTCCAGCATTTGAAGCTATATCACTTATAACTCAAGTATCTGAAGCTAAATAATTTGTGCCGCATGGATTTGAAGCTAAAACTTCAACATCGCATTGATTTCAATCTAAATCATGTGTACCATATGGATTTTGAAGCTAACTCGTTTGTTTCTCCTGCATTTGAATCTATATCACTTATATCGCAATTATCTGAAGCTGAATCATTTGTTTCGCATTGATTTGAAGCTAAACCTTCAACATAGCATTGATTTAAAGCTACCTCGTTTGTTTCGCCTTCACTTGAAGATATTTTATTTATATCGCAAGTATTTGAAGATATCCCATTTATTTCTCATGGATTTGAGGCTAAGCCTTCTTCTTCGCATTGATTTGAAGCAAAATCATGTGTTTTGCATGGATTTGATGCTAACTCGTTCATTTCGCCTGCATTTGATGCTATAACACTTATATCGCAAGTATCTGAAGCTAAAACATATGTTTCGCATGGATTTGAAGCTAAACCTTCTACATCGCATTGATTTAAAGCTACCTCGTTTGTTTCGCCTTCACTTGAAGATATTTTATTTATATCGCAACTATTTGAAGATATCCCATTTATTTCTCATGGATTTGAGGCTAAGCCTTCTACTTCGCATTGATTTGAAGCAAAATCATGTGTTTCGCATGGATTTGAAGCTATGCCTTCTATTTCGCATGGATTTAGGGCTAAATGTTGTGTATCGCATGGATTTTGAAGCTAACTCGTTCGATTCGTCTGCATTTGAAGCTATATCACTTATATCGCAATTATCTCAAGCTAAATCATTTGTGTCGCATGGATCTGAAGCTAAACCTTCTACATCGCATTGATTTGAAGCTGAATCATGTGTTTTGCTTGGATTTGAAGCTAACTCGTTTGTTTCTCCTGCATTTGAATCTATATCACTTATTTCGCAAGTATCTGATGCAAGTAATTTGTGTCGCACGGATTTGAAGCTGAACTCTCTACATCGCATTGGTTTGAAGCTAAACCTTCCACATCGCATTGGTTTGAAGCTAAACCTTCTACGTCGCATTGATTTGAAGCTAATTAAAATGTTTCGTATGGAGTTGAACCTACAACGTTTGATTCGTCTGCATTTGAAGCTATATGACTTATATCACAAGTGTTTGAAGCTAAATCATTTGTTTCGCATGGATTTGAAGCTAAACCTTCTACATCGCATTGATTCGAAGCTAAATCATGTGTTTCGCTTGGATTTGGAGCTAACTCGTTTGTTCCGCATGCAATTGAAGCTAAATCATGAATATCACAAGTATTTGAATATAAACCATTTGTTTGGCATTGAATTGAAGCTAAGCCTTCTACATCGCATTTATTTGCAGCTAAATCATGTGTTTCGCATGGATTTTGTAGCTAACTCGTTTGTTTCTCCAGCATTTGAAGCTATATCACTTATATCGCAAGTATCTGAAGCTAAATCATTTGTGCCGCATGGATTTGAAGCAAAAACCTCAACATCGCATTGATTTCAAACTAAATCGTGTGTACCATATGGATTTTGAAGCTAACTGGTTTGTTTCTCCTGCATTTGAATCTATATCACTTATATCACAATTATCTGAAGCTAAATCATTTGTGTCGCATGGATCTGAAGCTAAACCTTCTACATCGCATTGATTTGAAGCTGAATCATGTGTTTTGCTTGGATTTGAAGCTAACTCGTTTGTTTCTCCTGCATTTGAAGCTATATCACAAATTTCGCAAGTATCTGATGCAAGTAATTTGTGTGGCACGGATTTGAAGCTGAACTCTCCACATCGCAGTGGTTTGAAGCTAAACCTTCCACATCGCATTGGTTTGAAGCTAAACCTTCTATATCGCATTGATTTGAAGCTAAATAAAATGTTTCGTATGGAGTTGAACCTACAACGTTTGATTCGTCTGCATTTGCAGCTATATGACTTATATCACAAGTGTTTGAAGCTAAATCATTTGTTTCGCATGGATTTGAAGCTAACTCGTTCGTTTCGCCCGCATTTGATGCTATATCACTTATATCGCAAGTGTTTGAAGCTGAATCATTTGTTTCGCATTGATTTGAAACTAAACCTTCAACATCGCATTGATTTCCAACTAAATCATGTGTATCACATGGATTTTGAAGCTAACTCGTTTGTTTCTCCTGCATTTGAAGCTATATCACTTATATCGCAAGTATCTGAAGCTAAATCATTTATGTCGCATGGATTGGAAGCTAAACCTTCTACATCGCATTGATTTAAAGCTACCTCGTTTGTATCGCATGGATTAGAAGCTAAACATTCTACATCGCATGGATTTGAAGCTACACCTTCAACATCGCATTGATTTCCAGCTAAATCATGTGTATCGCATGGATTTTGAAGCTAACTCGTTTGTTTCTCCTGCATTTGAAGCTATATCACTTATATCGTAAGTATCTGAAGCTAAATAATTTGTGTCGCATGGATTTGAAGCTAAACCTTCTACATCGTTTTGATTTGAAGCTAACTCATTTATTTCGCATGGATTTGAAGCTAAGCCTTCTATTTCGCATGGATTTAGAGCTAAATGATGTGTATCGCATGGATTTTGAAGCTAACTCGTTTGTTTCTGCTGCATTTGAAGCTATATCACTTATATCGCAATTATCTCAAGCTAAATCATTTGTGTCGCATGGATCTGAAGCTAAACCTTCTACATCGCATTGATTTGAAGCTGAATCATGTGTTTTGCTTGGATTTGAAGCTAACTCGTTTGTTTCTCCTGCATTTGAATCTATATCACTTATTTCGCAAGTATCTGATGCAAGTAATTTGTGTCGCACGGATTTGAAGCTGAACTCTCCACATCGCATTGGTTTGAAGCTAAACCTTCCACATCGCATTCGTTTGAAGCTAAACCTTCTACGTCGCATTGATTTGAAGCTAAATAAAATGTTTCGTATGGAGTTGAACCTACAACGTTTGCTTCGTCTTCATTTGAAGCTATATCACTTATATCGCAAGTATCTGAAACTGAATCATTTGTTTCGCATTGATTTGTAGCTAAACCTTCAACATCGCATTGATTTCCAGCTAAATCATGTGTATCGCATGGATTTTGAAGCTAACTCGTTTTGTTTCTCCTGCATTTGAAGCTATATCACTCGTATCGCATGTATCTGATGCTAAATCATTTGTGTCGCATGGATTTGAAGCTAAACCATCTACATCGCATTGATTTGTAGCTAAATCGTGTGTCCCGCATGGATTTGAAGCTAACTCGTTTGTTTCGCATGCACTTGAAGCTATATCACTTATATCGCAAGTATCTGATGCTGAATCATTTGTTTCGCAAGGACTTGAAGCTAACTCGTTTGTTTCGCATGCAGCTGAAGCTATATCATCTATATCCCAAGTGTTTGAAGCTCAATCATTTGTGTCGCATGGATTTGAAGCTAAACCTTCTACATCGCATTGATTTGAATCTAAATCATGTGTTTCGCTTTGATATGGAGCTAACTCGTTTGTATCGACTGCATTTGAAGCTATATCACTTATAGCCCAAGTAATTGAAGCTCAATCATTTGTGTCGCATGGATTTGAAGCTAAACCTTCTACATCGCATTGATGTGAATCTAAATCATGTGTTTTGCTTGGATATGAAGCTAACTCGTTTGTTTAGTCGCATTTGCTGCTACATCACTTATATCGCAAGTATCTGAACATAAATCATTTGTTTCGCATGGATTTGAAGCTAATCCTTCTACAAAGCATTTGTTTGAAGCTTAATCATGTGTTTTGCATGGATTTCAAGCTAACTCGTTTGATTCCCCTGCATTTGAAGCTATATCACTTATATCGCAAGTATCTGCAGCTAAATCATGTGTTTCGCTTGGATATGAAGCTAACTCGTTTGTTTAGTCGCATTTGCAGCTATATCACTTATATCGCAAGTATCTGAACATAAATCATTTGTTTCGCATGGATTTGAAGCTAATCCGTCTACATCGCATTGATTTGAAGCTAAATCATGCGTTTCTCTTGGATATAAAGCTAACTCGTTTGTTTAATCTGCATTTGAAGCTATATCACTTATATCGCAAGTATCTGAAGCTAAATCATTTGTGTCGCATGGATTTGAAGCTAAACCTCCTTCATAGCATTGATTTGAAGCTTAGTCATGTGTTTTGCATGGATTTGAAGGTAACTCGTTCGTATCGACTGCCTTTAAAGCAATATCACATATAACCCAAGTGTTTGAAGCTCAATCATTTGTGTCGCATGGATTTGAAGCTAAACCTTCTACATCGCATTGTTTTGAAGCTAGATCATGTGTTTCATTTGGATATGAATCTAACTCGTTTGTTTAATTTGCATTTGAACCTATATCACTTATATCGCAAGTATCTGAAGCAAAATCAGTTGTGTCGCGTGGCTTTGAATCTAAACCTTCTACATAGCATTGACTTGAAGCTAAATCATGTGTTTCGCTTGAATTTGAATCTAACTCGTTTGTTTAGTCTGCATTTGAAGCTAATCACTTATATCGCAAGAATCTGAAACTAAATCATTTGTGTCGCATGGATTTGAAGCTAAACATTGTCCATCGCATTGATTTGCAGCTGAATCATGTGTTTCGCGTGGACTTGAAGCTAACTCGATGGTTTCGCATGCAGTTGAAGCTATATCACCTATATCCCAATTGTTGATGCTCAATCATTTGTGTCGCATGGATTTGAAGCTAAACCTTCTACATCGCATTGATTTGCTGCCTAATCATGTGCTTCGCCTGGATTTGAAGGTAAACCTTCTAAATCGCATTGATTTGTAGGTAAATAATGTGTTCTGCTTGGATTTGAAGCTAACTCGTTTGTTTCGTGTGCATTTGAATCTATATCGCTTATATCGCAAGTATCTGAAGCTAAATCATTTGTTTCGCATGGATTTGAAGCTAAACCTTCTACATCTCATTGATTTGCAGCTACATCATGTGTTTCGCATGGATTTGAAGCTAACTCGTTCGTTTCGCCTGCATTTCATGCTATATCACTTATATCGCAAGTAACTGAAGCTAAATCATTTGTGTCGCATGGATTTGATACTAACTCGATTGTTTCGAATTCATTTGAAGCTATATCACATATATCTCAAATGTTTGATGCTAAATCATTTGTTTCGCTTGAATTTGAAGATAATCCTTCTAAATCGGATTATTTTGAAGCTAAATCATGTATTTCGCTTGTATTTGAAGCAAACTCGTTTGTTTAGTCTGCATTTGAAGCTAATCACTTATATCGCAAGAATCTGAAACTAAATCATTTGCGTCGCATGGATTTGAAGCTAAACCTTCTACATCGCATTGATTTGAATCTAAATCATGTGTTTTGCTTGGATATGAAGCTAACTCGTTTGTTTAGTCGCATTTGCTGCTACATCACTTATATCGCAAGTATCTGAACATAAATCATTTGTTTCGCATGGATTTGAAGCTAATCCTTCTACAAAGCATTTATTTGAAGCTTAATCATGTGTTTTGCATGGATTTCAAGCTAACTCGAATGATTCCCCTGCATTTGAAGCTATATCACTTATATCGCAAGTATCTGATGCTGAATCATTTGTTTCGCATGGACTTGAAGCTAACTCGTCTGTTTCGCATGCAGCTGAAGCTATATCACCTATATCCCAAGTGTTTGAAGCTAAATCATTTGTGTCGCATGGATTTGAAACTAAACATTCTACGTACTATTGATTTGAAGCTTAATCATGTGTTTTGCATTGATTTGAAGCTAACTCGTTTGTTTCTCCTTCATTGGAAGCTATATCACCTGTATCGCATGTATCTGATGCTAAATCATTTGTGTCGCATGGATTTGAAGCTAAACCATCTACATGGCATTGATTTGAAGCAAAATCGTGTGTCCCGCATGGATTTGAAGCTAACTCGTTTGTTTCGCATGCACTTGAAGCTATATCACCTACATCCCAAGTGTTTGAAGCTAAATCATTTCTTTCGCATGGATTTGAAGCTAAACCTTCTACAGCGCATTGATTTGAAGCTAAATCATGTGTTTCGTTTGAATTTGAAGCTAACTCGTTTGTTTAGTCTGCATTTGAAGCTATATCACTCATATCCCAAGTGTTTGATGCTAAATCAATTGTTTCGCATGGATTTGAAGCTAATCCTTCTCTATCGCATTGATATGAAGCTAAAACATGTGTTTCGCACGGATTATGAAGCTAAATCGTTTGTTTCGTCTGCATTTGAAGCTATATCACTCATATCCCAAGTGTTTGATGCTAAATCAATGATTTCGCATAGATTTGAAGCTAATCCTTCTACATAGCATTGATTTGAAGCTCAATCATGTATTTTGCATGGATTTGATGCTAACTCGATTGTTTCGAATGCATTTGAAGCTATATCACATATATCTCAAATGTTTGATGCTAAATCATTTGTTTCGCATGGATTTGAAGCTAAACCTTCTCCATCGCATTGATTTCCAGCTATATCATGTGTATCACATGGATTTTGAAGCTAACTCGTTTGTTTCTCCTGCATTTGAAGCTATATCACTTATATCGCAAGTATCTGAAGCTAAATCATTTGTGTCGCATGGATTTGAAGCTAAACTTTCTACATCGCATTGATTTAAAGCTACCTCGTTTGTTTCGCCTTCACTTGAAGATATTTTATTTATATCGCAAGTATTTGAAGATATCCAATTTATTTCTCATGGATTTGAAGCTAAGCCTTCTACTTCGCATTGATTTGAAGCAAAATCATGTATTTTGCATGGATTTGATGCTAACTCGGTCGTTTCGCCTGCATTTGATGCTATATCACTTATGTCGCAAGTATCTGAACCTAAATCATATGTTTCGCATGGATTTGAAACTAAACATTCTACATAGCAATGATTTGCAGCTAAATCATGTATTTCGCATGGATTTGAAGCTAAGCCTTCTAGTTCGCATGGATTTAAAACTAAATGATGTGTATCACATGTATTTTGAAGCTAACTCGTTTGATTCGTCTGCATTTGAAGCTATATCACTTATATCTCAAGTGTTTGATGCTAAATCATTTGTTTCGCATGGATTTGTAGCTATACCTTCTACATCGCATTGATTTGAAGCTAAATCATGTGTTTCGCTTGGATTTGAAGCTAAACCTTCTACATCGTATTGATTTGAAGCTAAATCATTTATTTCGCATGGATTTGAAGCTAAGCCTTCTATTTCGCATGGATTTAAAGCTAAATGATGTGTATCGCATGGATTTTGAAGCTAACTCGTTTGATTCGTCTGCATTTGAAGCTATATCACTTATATCCCAAGTGTTTGATGCTAAATCATTTGTTTCGCATGGATTTGACGCTAAACCATCTACATCGCATTGATTTGAAGTTAAATCATGTGTTTCGCTTGGATTTGAAGCTAAACTTTCTACATCGAATTGATTTAAATCTAAATCATGTGATTTGCATGGATTTGATGCTAACTCATTCGTTTCCCCTGCATTTGAAGCTATATCAGTTATATCGCAAGTATCTGATGCTAAATGATCTGTTTAGCATGGATTTGAAGCTAAACCTTCTACATCGCATTGATTTGCTGCTAAATCATGTGTTTCGTGTGGATTTGAAGCTAACTCGTTCGTTTCGCCTGCATTTGATGCAATATCACTTATATCGCATGTGTTTGAAGCTACATCGTTTGTTTCGCATGGATTTGAAGCTAATCCTTCTACATCGTATCGATTTGAAGCTAAATGATATGTATCGCATGGATTTTGAAGCTATCCCGTTTGATTCGTCTGCATTTCTAGCTATATCACTTATATCACAAGTGTTTGAAGCTAAATCATTTGTTTCGCATGGAATTGAAGCTAAACCTTCTACATCGCATTGATTTGACGCTAAATCATGTGTTTCGCTTGGATTTGAAGCTATACCTTCTACATCGCTTTGATTTGAAGCTAAATCATGTGTTCTGCATGGATTTGATGCTGACACGTTTGTTTCACCTGCATTTGAAGCTATATCAGTTATATTGCAAGTATCTGATGCTAAATCATGTGTTTCGCTTGGATTTGAAGCTACACCTTCTACATCGCATTTATTTGCAGCTAAATCATGTGTTTCGCATGGATTTTGTAGCTAACTCGTTTGTTTCCCCTGCATTTGAAGCTATAACAGTTATATCGCAAGTACATGAAGCTGATTCATGTGTTTTGCTTGGATTTGAAGCTAACTCGTTTGTTTCTCCTGCATTTAAAGCTATATCACTTATTTCGCAAGTATCTGATGCAAGTAATTAGTGTCGCACGGATTTGTAGCTAAACCCTCCACATCGCATGGATCTGAAGCTAAACCTTCTACATCGCATTGATTTGAAGCTAAATAATATGTTTCGTATGGAGTTGAAGCTACAACGTTTGTTTCGTCTGCATTTGAGGCTATATCGCTTATATCGCAAGTATCTGAAGCTGATTCATGTGTTTTGCTTGGATTTGAAGCTAACTCGTTTGTTTCGCAAGCAGTTGCAGCTAAATCGTGCATATTACAAGTCTTAGAAGCTGAACCATTTATATCGCATGGATTTGAAGCTAAGCCTTCTACTTCGAATTGATTTGAGGCTAAATCATGTGGTTCGCTTGGGTTTGGTGCTAACTCGTTTGTTCCGCATGCAGTTGAAGCTAAATCATGAATATCACAAGTATTTGAATATAAACCATTTGTTTGGCATTGATTTGAAGCTAAGCCTTCTACATCGCATTTATTTGCAGCCAAATCATGTGTTTCGCATGGATTTTGTAGCTAACTCGTTTGTTTCTCCTGCATTTGAAGCTATATCACTTATATGGCAATTATCTGAAGCTAAATCATTTGTGTCGCATGGATCTGAAGCTAAAACCATCTACATCGCATTGATTTGAAGCTAAATAATATGTTTCGTATGGAGTTGAAGCTACAACGTTTGTTTCGTCTGCATTTGAAGCTATATCACAAATTTCGAAAGTATCTGATGCAAGTAATTTGTGTCGAACGGATTTGAAGCTAAACCCTCCACATCGCATTGGTTTGGATCTAAACCTTCCACACCGCATTGGTTTGAAGCTAAACCTTCTACATCGCATTGATTTGAAGCTAAATAATATGTTTTGTATGGAGTTGAAGCTACAACGTTTGTTTCGTCTGCATTTGAAGCTATATCACTTATATCCCAAGAGTTTGAAGGTAAATCATTTGTTTCGCATGGATTTGAAGCTAAACCTTCTACATCGCATTGATTTGCAGCTAAATCATGTGTTTCGCATGGATTTGAAGCTAAACCGTCTACGACGCATTGATTTGAAACTAAATCATGTTTTTTGCATGGATTTGTTGCCAACTCGTTTGTTTCTCCTTGCATTTGAAGCTATATCACTTATATCGCAAGTATCTGAACCTAAATCATTTGTTTCGCATGGATTTGTAGCTAAACCTTCTACATCGCATTGATTTGCAGCTAAATCATGTGTTTCGCATGGATTTGAAGCTAACTCGTTCGTTTCGCCTGCATTTGATGCTATATCACTTCTATCGCAAGTGTTTGAAGCTGAATCATTTGTTTCGCATTGATTTGAAGCTAAACCTTCAACATCGCATTGATTTCCAGCTAAATCATGTGTATCACATGGATTTTGAAGCTAACTCGTTTGTTTCTCCTGCATTTGAAGCTATATCACTTATATCGCAAGTATCTGAAGCTAAATCATTTGTGTCGCATGGATTTGAAACTAAACATTCTACATAGCAATGATTTGCAGCTAAATCATGTGTTTCGCATGGATTTGAAGCTAAGCCTTCTATTTCGCATGGATTTAAAACTAAATGATGTGTATCGCATGGATTTTGAAGCTAACTCGTTTGTTTCCCCTGCATTTGAAGCTATATCAGTTATATCGCAAGTATATGAAGCTGATTCATGTGTTTTGCTTGGATTTGAAGCTAAGTCGTTTGTTTCTCCTGCATTTAAAGCTATATCACTTATTTCGCAAGTATCTGATGCAAGTAATTTGTGTCGCACGGATTTGTAGCTAAACCCTCCACATCGCATGGATCTGAAGCTAAACCTTCTACATCGCATTGATTTGAAGCTAAATAATATGTTTCGTATGGAGTTGAAGCTACAACGTTTGTTTCGTCTGCATTTGAGGCTATATCACTTATATCGCAAGTATCTGATGCAAGCAATTTGTTTCGCATGGATTTGAAGCTAAATAATATGTTTTGTATGGAGTTGAAGCTACAACGTTTGTTTCGTCTGCATTTGAACCTATATCACTTATATCCCAAGAGTTTGAAGGTAAATCATTTGTTTCGCATGGATTTGAAGCTAAACCTTCTACATCGCATTGATTTGCAGCTAAATCATGTGTTTCGCATGGATTTGAAGATAAACCGTCTACGTCGCATTGATTTGAAACTAAATCATGTTTTTTGCATGGATTTGTTGCTAACTCGTTTTTTTCTCCTTGCATTTGAAGCTATATCACTTATATCGCAAGTATCTGAACCTAAATCATTTGTTTCGCATGGATTTGTAGCTAAACCTTCTACATCGCATTGATTTGAAGCTAAATCATGTGTTTTGCATGGATTTGATGCTAACTCGTTTGTTTCCCTTCAATTTGAAGCTATATCAGTTATATCGCAAGTATGTGATGATAAATCATTTGTTTCGCATGGATTTGAAGCTAAACCTTCTACATCGCATTGATTTGAAGCTAAATCATGTGTTTTGCATGGATTTCATGCTAACTCGGTGTTTCCCCTGCATTTGAAGCTATATCAGTTATAACGCAAGTATCTGATGCTAAATGATTTGTTTAGCATGGATTTGAAGCTAAACCTTCTACATCGCCTTGATTTGCAGCTAAATCGTGTGTTTCGCATGGATTTGAAGCTAACGTTCGTTTCGCCTGCATTTGATGCTATATCACTTTTATCACAAGTGTTTGAAGCAAAATCATTTGTTTCGCATGGATTTGAAGCTAAACCTTCTACGTCGCATTGATTTGAAGCTAAATCATGTGTTTCGCTTGGATTTGAAGCTATACCTTCTACATCGCTTTGATTTGAAGCTAAATCATGTGTTCTGCATGGATTTGATGCTAACACGTTTGTTTCCCCTGCATTTGTAGCTATATCAGTTATATCGAAAGTATCTGATGCTAAATCATTTGATTCGCATGGATTTGAAGCTAAACCTTCTACATCGCATTGATTTGAAGCTAAATCATGTGTTTACATGGATTTCATGCTAACTCGTCTGTTTCCCCTGCATTTGAAGCTACATCTGTTATATCGCAAGTATCTGATGCTAAATCATTTGTTTCGTATGGATTTGAAGCTAAACCTTCTACATCGCATTGATTTGCAGCTAAATCATGTGTTTCGCATGGATTTGAAGCTAACGTTCGTTTCGCCTGCATTTGATGCTATATCACTTATATCGCAAGTACCTGATGCTAAACAATTTGTTTCGCATGGATTTGAAACTAAACCTTCTACATCGCATTGATTTCCAGCTAAATCATGTGTATCACATGGATTTTGAAGCTAACTCGTTTGTTTCTCCTGCATTTGAAGCTATATCACTTATATCGCAAGTATCTGAAGCTAAATCATTTGTGTAGCATGGATTGAAGCTAAACCTTCTACATCGCATTGATTTGAAGCTAAATCATGTGTTTCGCATGGATTTGAAGCTAACTCGTTCGTTTCGCCTGCATTTGATGCTATATCACGTATATCGCAAGTGTTTGAAGGAATCATTTATTTCGCATCGATTTGAAGCTAAGCCTTCTACATCGCATTTATTTGCAGCCAAATCATGTGTTTCGCATGGATTTTGAAGCTAACTCGTTTGTTTCTCCTGCATTTGAAGCTATATCACTTATATCGCAAGTATCTGAAGCTAAATCATTCGTGCCGCATGGAATTTGAAGCTAAAAGTTCAACATCGCATTGATTTCAATCTAAATCATGTGTATCGTATGGATTATGAAGCTAACTCATTTGCTTCTCCTGCATTTGAAGCTATATCACTTATATGGCAATTATCTGAAGATAAATCATGTGTGTCGCATGGATCTAAAGCTAAACCATCTACATCGCATTGATTTGAAGCTAAATAATATGTTTCGTATGGAGTTGAAGCTACAACGTTTGTTTCGTCTGCATTTGAAGCTATATCACTAATTTCGAAAGTATCTGATGCAAGTAATTTGTGTCGAACGAATTTGAAGCTAAACCCTCCACATCGCATTGGTTTGGATCTAAACCTTCCACATCGCATTGGTTTGAAGCTAAACCTTCTACATCGCATTGATTTGAAGCTAAATAATATGTTTTGTATGGAGTTGAAGCTACAACGTTTGATTCGTCTGCATTTGCAGCTATATCACATATATCACAAGTGTTTTAAGCTAAATCACTTGTTTCGCATGGAATTGAAGCTAAACCTTCTACATCGTATTGATTTGAAGCTAAATCATGTTTTTTGCATGGATTTGATGCTAACTCGTTTGTTTCCCCTGCATTTGAAGCTATATCAGTTATATCGCAAGTATCTGATGCTAAATCATGTGTTTCGCTTGGATTTGAAGCTACACCTTCTACATCGCATTTATTTGCTGCTAAATCATGTGTTTCGCATGGATTTTGTAGCTAACTCGTTTGTTTCTCCTGCATTTGAAGCTCTGTCACTTATATCGCAAGTATCTGATGCTAAATCATTTCTGCCGCATGGATTTGAAGCTAAAACTTCAACATCGCATTGATTTCAATCTAAATCATGTGTATCGTATGGATTTTGAAGCTAACTCGTTTGTTTCTCCTGCATTTGAAGCTATATCACTTATATCGCAATTATATGAAGCTAAATCATTTGTGTCGCATGGATCTGAAGCTAAACCTTCTACATCGCATTGATTTTAAGCTGAATCTTGTATTTTGCTTGGATTTGAAGCTAACTCGTTTGTTTCTCCTGCATTTGAAGCTATATCACTAATTTCGGAAGTATCTGATGCAAGTAATTTGTGTCGCACGGATTTGAAGCTAAACACTCCACATCGTATTGGTTTGAAGCTAAACCTTCCACATCGCATTGGTTTGAAGCTAAACCTTCTACATCGCATTGATTTGAAGCTAAATAATATGTTTCGTATGGAGTTGAAGCTACAACGTTTTTTTCGTCTGCATTTGAGGCTATATCACTTATATCGCAAGTATCTGAAGCTGATTCATGTGTTTTGCTTGGATTTGAAGCTAACTCGTTTGTTTCTCCTGCATTTAAAGCTATATCACTTATTTCGCAAGTATCTGATGCAAGTAATTTGTGTCGCATGGATTTGTAGCTAAACCCTCCACATCGCATGTATCTGAAGCTAAACCTTCTACATCGCACTGATATGAAGCTAAATAATATGTTTCGTACGGAGTTGATGCTACAAGGTTTGTTTCGTCTGCATTTGAGGCTATATCACTTATATCGCAAGTATCTGAAGCTGATTCATGTGTTTTGCTTGGATTTGAAGCTAACTCGTTTGTTTCTCCTGCATTTGAAGCTATATCACTTATATCGCAAGTATCTGAAGCTAAATCATTTGTGCCGCATGGATTTGAAGCTAAACCTTCTACATCGTATTGATTTGAAGCTAACTCAGTTGTTTCGCATGGTTTAGAAACTAAAAATTCTACATCGCATGAATTTGAAGCTAAACCTTCTACATCGTATTGATTTGAAGGTAAGTCGTTTGTTTCGTCTGAATTCAAAGGTATATCACTTATATCGCAAGTATCTGAACCTAAATCATATGTTTCGCATGGATTTGAAGCTAAACCTTCTACATCGCATTGATTTGCAGCTAAACCATGTGTTTCGCATGGATTTGAAGCTAACTCGTTCGTTTCGCCTGCATTTGATGCTATATCACTTATATCGCAAGTGTTTAAAGCTGAATCATTTGTTTCGCATTGATTTGAAGCTCTAATCTTCAACATCGTATTGATTTCCAGCTAAATCATGTGTATCACATGGATTTTGAAGCTAACTCGTTTGTTTCCCCTGCATTTGAAGCTATATCACTTATATCGCAAGTATATGAAGCTACATCATTTGTGTCGCATGGATTTGAAGCTAAACCTTCTACATCGCATTGATTTGAAGCTAAATCATGTGTTTCGCATGGATTTGTAGCTAAGCCTTCTACATCGCATTGATTTGCAGCTAAATCATGTGTTTCGCATGGATTTGAAGCTAACTCGTTCGTTTCGCCTGCACTTGATGCTATATCACTTATATCGCATGTGTTTGAAGCTGAATCATTTGTTTCGCATTGATTTGAAGCTAAACCTTCAACATCGCATTGGTTTGAAGCTAAACCTTCCACATCGCATTGGTTTGAAGCTAAACCTTCTACATCGCATTGATTTGAAGCTAAATCATTTTTTTTTTTATGGATTTGATGCTAACTCGTTTGTTTCCACTGCATTTGAAACTATATCAGTTATATCGCAAGTATCTGATGCTAAATCATTTGTTTCGCATGGATTTGAAGCTAAACCTTCTACATCGCATTGATTTGAAGCTAAATCATGTGTTTTGCATGGATTTTATGCTAACTCGTTTGTTTCCCCTGCATTTGAAGCCATTTCAGTTATATCGCTAGTATCTGATGCTAAATCATTTGTTTAGCATGGATTTGGAGCTAAACCTTCTACATCGCATTGATTTGCAGCTAAATCATGTGTTTCGCATGAATTTGAAGATAAACCGTCTACGTCGCATTGATTTGAAACTAAATCATGTTTTTTGCATGGATTTGTTGCTAACTCGTTTTTTTCTCCTTGCATTTGAAGCTATATCACTTATATCGCAAGTATCTGAACCTAAATCATTTGTTTCGCATGGATTTGTAGCTAAACCTTCTACATCGCATTGATTTGAAGCTATCTCATGTGATTCGCTTGGATTTGAAGCTAAACCTTCTACATCGCATTGATTTGAAGCTAAATCATGTGTTTTGCATGGATTTCATGCTAACTCGGTGTTTCCCCTGCATTTGAAGCTATATCAGTTGTAACGCAAGTATCTGATGCTAAATGATTTGTTTAGCATGGATTTGAAGCTAAACCTTCTACATCGCCTTGAATTGCAGCTAAATCGTGTGTTTCGCATGGATTTGAAGCTAACGTTCGTTTCGCCTGCATTTGATGCTATATCACTTACATCACAAGTGTTTCAAGCAAAATCATTTGTTTCGCATGGATTTGAAGCTAAACCTTCTACATCGCATTGATGTTAAGCTAAATCATGTGTTTCGCTTGGATTTGAAGCTATACCTTCTACATCGCTTTGATTTGAAGCTAAATCATGTGTTCTGCATGGATTTGATGCTAACACGTTTGTTTCCCCTGCATTTGAAGCTATATCAGTTATATCGTAAGTATCTGATGCTAAATCATTTGTTTCGCATGGATTTGAAGCTAAACCATCTACATCGCATTGATTTGAAGCTAAATCATGTGTTTACATGGATTTCATGCTAACTCGTCTGTTTCCCCTGCATTTGAAGCTACATCAGTTATATCGCAAGTATCTGATGCTAAATCATTTGTTTCGTATGGATTTGAAGCTAAACCTTCTACATCGCATTGATTTGCAGCTAAATCATGTGTTTCGCATGGATTTGAAGCTAACGTTCGTTTCGCCTGCATTTGATGCTATATCACCTATATCACAAGTGTTTGAAGCTAAATCATTTGTTTCGCTTGAATTTGGAGCTAATCCTTTTACATCGCATTGATTTGCAGCTAAGTCATGTGTTTTGCATGGATTGGATGCTAACTCGTTTTTTTCCACTGCATTTGAAACTATATCAGTTATATCGCAAGTATCTGATGCTAAATCATTTGTTTCGCATGGATTTGAAGCTAAACCTTCTACATCGCATTGATTTGAAGCTAAATCATGTTTTTTGCATGGATTTGATGCTAACTCGTTTGTTTCCACTGCATTTGAAACTATATCAGTTATATCGCAAGTATCTGATGCTAAATAATTTGTTTCGTATGGATTTGAAGCTAAACCTTCTACATCGCATTGATTTGCAGCTAAATCATGTGTTTCGCATGGATTTGAAGCTACCGTTCGTTTCGCCTGCATTTGATGCTATATCACCTATATCACAAGTGTTTGAAGCTAAATCATTTGTTTCGCTTGGATTTGGAGCTAATCCTTTTACATCGCATTGATTTGCAGCTAAGTCATGTGTTTTGCATGGATTGGATGCTAACTCGTTTGTTTCCACTGCATTTGAAACTATATCAGTTATATCGCAAGTATCTGATGCTAAATCATTTGTTTCGCATGGATTTGAAGCTAAACCTTCTACATCGCATTGATTTGAAGCTAAATCATGTGTTTTGCATGGATTTTATGCTAACTCGTTTGTTTCCCCTGCATTTGAAGCTATATCAGTTATATCGCAAGTATCTGATGCTAAATCATTTGTTTCGCATGGATTTGAAGCTAAACCTTCTACATCGCATTGATTTGCAGCTAAACCATGTGTTTCGCATGGATTTGAAGCTAACTCGTTCGTTTTGCCTGCATTTGATGCTATATCACTTATATCGCAAGTGTTTAAAGCTGAATCATTTGTTTCGCATTGATTTGAAGCTCTAACCTTCAACATCGCATTGATTTCCAGCTAAATCATGTGTATCACATGGATTTTGAAGCTAACTCGTTTGTTTCTCCTGCATTTGAAGCTATATCACTTATATCGCAAGTATCTGAAGCTAAATCATTCGTGCCGCATGGAATTTGAAGCTAAAAGTTCAACATCGCATTGATTTGAAGCTAAACCTTCAACATCGCATTGGTTTGAAGCTAAGCCTTCCACATCGCATTGGTTTGAAGCTAAACCTTCTACATCGCATTGATTTGAAGCTAAATCATTTTTTTTCATGGATTTGATGCTATCTCGTTTGTTTCCACTGCATTTGAAGCTATATCAGTTATATCGCAAGTATCTGATGCTAAATCATTTGTTTAGCATGGATTTGAAGCTAAACCTTCTACATCGCATTGATTTGCAGCTAAATCATGTGTTTCGCATGGATTTGAAGCTAACTCGTTCGTTTCGCCTGCATTTGATGCTATATCACTTATATCGCAAGTATCTGAACCTAAATCATATGTTTCGCATGGATTTGAAACTAAACATTCTACATAGCATTGATTTGCAGCTAAATCATGTGTGTCGCATGGATTTGAAGCTAAGCCTTCTATTTCGCATGAATTTAAAACTAAATGATGTGTATCGCATGGATTTTGAAGCTAACTCGTTTGATTCGTCTGCATTTGAAGCTATATCACTTATATCTCAAGTGTTTGATGCTAAATCATTTCTTTCGCATGGATTTGTAGCTATACCTTCTACATCGCATTGATTTGAAGCTAAATCATGTGTTTCGCTTGGATTTGAAGCTAAACCTTCTACATCGCATTGATTTGAAGCTAAATCATGTGTTTCGCATGGATTTGAAGCTAAACCTTCTACATCGCATTGATTTGAAGCTAAATCATGTGTTTCGCTTGGATTTGAAGCTATACCTTCTACATCGCTTTGATTTGAAGCTAAATCATGTGTTCTGCATGGATTTGATGCTAACACGTTTGTTTCCCCTGCATTTGAAGCTATATCAGTTATATCGTAAGTATCTGATGCTAAATCATTTGTTTCGCATGGATTTGAAGCTAAACCTTCTACATCGCATTGATTTGAAGCTAAATCATGTGTTTACATGGATTTCATGCTAACTCGTCTGTTTCCCCTGCATTTGAAGCTACATCAGTTATATCGCAAGTATCTGATGCTAAATCATTTGTTTCGTATGGATTTGAAGCTAAACCTTCTACATCGCATTGATTTGCAGCTAAATCATGTGTTTCGCATGGATTTGAAGCTAACGTTCGTTTCGCCTGCATTTGATGCTATATCACTTATATCACAAGTGTTTGAACCTAAATCATTTGTTTCGCTTGGATTTGGAGCTAATCCTTTTACATCGCATTGATTTGCAGCTAAGTCATGTGTTTTGCATGGATTGGATGCTAACTCGTTCGTTTCGCCTGCATTTGATGCTATATCACTTATATCGCAAGTATCTGAACCTAAATCATATGTTTCGCATGGATTTGAAACTAAACATTCTACATAGCATTGATTTGCAGCTAAATCATGTGTGTCGCATGGATTTGAAGCTAAGCCTTCTATTTCGCATGAATTTAAAACTAAATGATGTGTATCGCATGGATTTTGAAGCTACCTCGTTTGATTCGTCTGCATTTGAAGCTATATCACTTATATCGCAAGTATCTGAAGCTAAATCATTTGTGTCGCATGGATTTGAAACTAAACATTCTACATAGCATTGATTTGCAGCTAAATCATGTGTGTCGCATGGATTTGAAGCTAAGCCTTCTATTTCGCATGAATTTAAAACTAAATGATGTGTATCGCATGGATTTTGAAGCTAACTCGTTCGTTTCGCCTGCATTTGATGCTATATCACTTATATCGCAAGTATCTGAACCTAAATCATATGTTTCGCATGGATTTGAAACTAAACATTCTACATAGCATTGATTTGCAGCTAAATCATGTGTGTCGCATGGATTTGAAGCTAAGCCTTCTATTTCGCATGAATTTAAAACTAAATGATGTGTATCGCATGGATTTTGAAGCTAACTCGTTTGATTCGTCTGCATTTGAAGCTATATCAGTTATATCGCAAGTATCTGATGCTAAATCATTTGTTTCGCATGGATTTGAAGCTAAACCTTCTACATCGCATTGATTTGAAGCTAAATCATGTGTTTTGCATGGATTTAATGCCAACTCGTTTGTTTCTCCTGCATTTGAAGCTATATCAGTTATATCGCAAGTGTCTGATGCTAAATCATGTGTTTCGCATGGATTTGAAGCTAAACCTTCTACATCGCATTGATTTGAAGCTAAATCATGTTTATTGCACGGATTTGATGCTAGCTCGTTTGTTTCCCCTGCGTTTGAAGCTATATCAGTTATATCGCAAGTATCTGATGCTAAATCATGTGTTTCGCTTGGATTTGAAGCTACACCATCAACATCGCATTGATTTGAATCTAAATCATGTCTTTTGCATGTATTTGATGCTAACTCGTTTAATTCGTCTGTATTTGAAGCAATATCAGTTATATCTCAAGTATCTGACACTAAATCATGTGTTTCGGATGGATTTGGAGCTAACTCGTTTGTTTCGCAAGCAGTTGCAGCTAAATCGTGTATATCAAAAGTATTAGAATCTGAACCATTTATATCGCATTGAATTGCAGCTAAGCCTTCTACATCGAATTGATTTGAAGCTAAATCATGTGTTTTGCATGGATTTGATGCTAACTCGTTTGTTTCTCCTGCATTTGAAGCTATATCAGTTATATCGCAAGTATCTGATGCTAAATCATGTGTTTCGTTTGGATTTGAAGCTAAACCTTCTACATCGCATTGATTTGAAGCTAAATCATGTTTTTTGCATGGATTTGATGCTAACTCGTTTGTTTCCACTGCATTTGAAACTATATCAGTTATATCGCAAGTATCTGATGCTAAATCATTTGTTTCGCATGGATTGGAAGCTAAACCTTCTACATCGCATTGATTTGAAGCTAAATCATGTGTTTTGCATGGATTTGATGCTAACTCGTTCGTTTCGCCTGCATTTGATGCTATATCACTTATATCGCAAGTGTTTGAAGCTGAATCATTTGTTTCGCATTGATTTGAAGCTAAGCCTTCTACTTCGCATTGATTTGAAGCAAAATCATGTGTTTTGCATGGATTTGATGCTAACTCGTTCGTTTCGCCTGCATTTGATGCTATATCACTTATATCGCTAGTATCTGATGCTAAATCATTTGTTTAGCATGGATTTGAAGCTAAACCTTCTACATCGCATTGATTTGCAGCTAAATCATGTGTTTCGCATGGATTTGAAGCTAACTCGTTCGTTTCGTCTGCATTTGATGCTATATCACTTATATCGCAAGTATCTGAACCTAAATCATATGTTTCGCATTGATTTGAAGCTAAACATTCTACATAGCATTGATTTGCAGCTTAATCATGTGTGTCGCATGGATTTGAAGCTAAACCTTCAACGTCGCATTGGTTTGAAGCTAAACCTTCCACATCGCATTGGTTTGAAGCTAAACCTTCTACATCGCATTGATTTGAAGCTAAATCATTTTTTTTATGGATTTGATGCTAACTCGTTTGTTTCCACTGCATTTGAAACTATATCAGTTATATCGCAAGTATCTGATGCTAAATCATTTGTTTCGCATGGATTTGAAGCTAAACCTTCTACATCACATTGATTTGAAGCTAAATCATGTGTTTCGCATGGATTTGTAGCTAAGCCTTCTACATCGCATTGATTTGCAGCTATATCATGTGTTTCGCATGGATTTGAAGCTAACTCGTTCGTTTCGCCTGCATTTGATGCTATATCACTTACATCGCATGTGTTTGAAGCTGAATCGTTTGTTTCGCATTGATTTGAAGCTAAACCTTCAACATCGCATTGGTTTGAAGCTAAACCTTCCACATCGCATTGGTTTGAAGCTAAACCTTCTACATCGCATTGATTTGAAGCTAAATCATTTTTTTTCATGGATTTGATGCTAACTCGTTTGTTTCCACTGCATTTGAAACTATTTCAGTTATATCGCAAGTATCTGATGCTAAATCATTTGTTTCGCATGGATTTGAAGCTAAACCTTCTACATCGCATTGATTTGAAGCTAAATCATGTGTTTTGCATGGATTTAATGCCACCTCGTTTGTTTCTCCTGCATTTGAAGCTATATCAGTTATATCGCAAGTGTCTGATGCTAAATCATGTGTTTCGCATGGATTTGAAGCTAAACCTTCTACATCGCATTGATTTGAAGCTAAATCATGTTTTTTGCACGGATTTGATGCTAGCTCGTTTGTTTCCCCTGCGTTTGAAGCTATATCAGTTATATCGCAAGTATCTGATGCTAAATCATGTGTTTCGCTTGGATTTGAAGCTACACCATCAACATCGCATTGATTTGAAGCTAAATCATGTCTTTTGCATGTATTTGATGCTAACTCGTTTGATTCGTCTGTATTTGAAGCAATATCAGTTATATCTCAAGTATCTGACACTAAATCATGTGTTCCGGATGGATTTGGAGCTAACTCGTTTGTTTCGCAAGCAGTTGCAGCTAAATCGTGTATATCAAAAGTATTAGAATCTGAACCATTTATATCGCATGGATTTGAAGCTAAGCCTTCTACTTCGAATTGATTTGGAGCTAAATCATGTGTTTCGCTTGGGTTTGGTGCTAACTCGTTTGTTCCGCATGCAGTTGAAGCTAAATCATGAATATCGCAAGTATTTGAATATAAACCATTTGTTTGGCATTGATTTGAAGCTAAGCCTTCTACATCGAATTGATTTGAAGCTAAATCATGTGTTTTGCATGGATTTGATGCTAACTCGTTTGTTTCTCCTGCATTTGAAGCTATATCAGTTATATCGCAAGTATCTGATGCTAAATCATGTGTTTCGTTTGGATTTGAAGCTAAACCTTCTACATCGCATTGATTTGAAGCTAAATCATGTTTTTTGCATGGATTTGATGCTAACTCGTTTGTTTCCGCTGCATTTGAAACTATATCAGTTATATCGCAAGTATCTGATGCTAAATCATTTGTTTCGCATGGATTGGAAGCTAAACCTTCTACATCGCATTGATTTGAAGCTAAATCATGTGTTTTGCATGGATTTGATGCTAACTCGTTCGTTTCGCCTGCATTTGATGCTATATCACTTATATCGCAAGTGTTTGAAGCTGAATCATTTGTTTCGCATTGATTTGAAGCTAAGCCTTCTACTTCGCATTGATTTGAAGCAAAATCATGTGTTTTGCATGGATTTGATGCTAACTCGTTCGTTTCGCCTGCATTTGATGCTATATCACTTATATCGCAAGTATCTGAACCTAAATCATATGTTTCGCATGGATTTGAAGCTAAACCTTCTACATCGCATTGATTTGCAGCTAAACCATGTGTTTCGCATGGATTTGAAGCTAACTCGTTCGTTTCGCCTGCATTTGATGCTATATCACTTATATCGCAAGTGTTTAAAGCTGAATCATTTGTTTCGCATTGATTTGAAGCTCTAACCTTCAACATCGTATTTATTTCCAGCTAAATCATGTGTATCACATGGATTTTGAAGCTAACTCGTTTGTTTCCCCTGCATTTGAAGCTATATCACTTATATCGCAAGTATATGAAGCTACATCATTTGTGTCGCATGGATTTGAAGCTAAACCTTCTACATCGCATTGATTTGAAGCTAAATCATGTGTTTCGCATGGATTTGTAGCTAAGCCTTCTACATCGCATTGATTTGCAGCTAAATCATGTGTTTCGCATGGATTTGAAGCTAACTCGTTCGTTTCGCCTGCATTTGATGCTATATCACTTATATCGCATGTGTTTGAAGCTGAATCATTTGTTTCGCATTGATTTGAAGCTAAACCTTCAACATCGCATTGGTTTGAAGCTAAACCTTCCACATCGCATTGGTTTGAAGCTAAACCTTCTACATCGCATTGATTTGAAGCTAAATCATTTTTTTTTTATGGATTTGATGCTAACTCGTTTGTTTCCACTGCATTTGAAACTATATCAGTTATATTGCAAGTATCTGATGCTAAATCATTTGTTTCGCATGGATTTGAAGCTAAACCTTCTACATCGCATTGATTTGAAGCTAAATCATGTGTTTTGCATGGATTTTATGCTAACTCGTTTGTTTCCCCTGCATTTGAAGCCATTTCAGTTATATCGCTAGTATCTGATGCTAAATCATTTGTTTAGCATGGATTTGAAGATAAACCTTCTACATCGCATTGATTTGCAGCTAAATCATGTGTTTCGCATGGATTTGAAGCTAACTCGTTCGTTTCGCCTGCATTTGATGCTATATCACTTATATCGCAAGTATCTGAACCTAAATCATATGTTTCGCATAGATTTGAAACTAAACATTCTACATAGCATTGATTTGCAGCTAAATCATGTGTGTCGCATGGATTTGAAGCTAAGCCTTCTATTTCGCATGAATTTCAGACTAAATGATGTGTATCGCATGGATTTTGAAGCTAATTCGTTTGATTCGTCTGCATTTGAAGCTATATCACTTATATCTCAAGTGTTTGAAGCTGAATCATTTGTTTCGCATTGATTTGAAGCTAAACCTTCAACATCGCATTGATTTCCAGCTAAATCATGTGTATCATATGGATTTTGAAGCTAACTCGTTTGTTTCTCCTGCATTTGAAGCTATATCACTTATATCGCAAGTATCTGAAGCTAAATCATTTGTGTCGCATGGATTTGAAGCTAAACCTTCTACATCGCATTGATTTGAAGCTAAATCATGTGTTTCGCATGGATTTGAAGCTAAGCCTTCTACATCGCAATGATTTGCAGCTAAATCATGTGTTTCGCATGGATTTGAAGCTAACTCGTTCGTTTCGCCTGCATTTGATGCTATATCACTTATATCGCATGTGTTTGAAGCTGAATCATTTGTTTCGCATTGATTTGAAGCTAAACCTTCAACATCGCATTGGTTTGAAGCTAAACCTTCCACATCGCATTGGTTTGAAGCTAAACCTTCTACATCGCATTGATTTGAAGCTAAATCATTTTTTTCATGGATTTGATGCTAACTCGTTTGTTTCCACTGCATTTGAAACTATATCAGTTATATCGCAAGTATCTGATGCTAAATCATTTGTTTCGCATGGATTTGAAGCTAAACCTTCTACATCACATTGACTTGAAGCTAAATCATGTGTTTTGCATGGATTTTATGCTAACTCGTTTGTTTCCCCTGCATTTGAAGCCATTTCAGTTATATCGCAAGTATCTGATGCTAAATCATTTGTTTAGCATGGATTTGAAGCTAAACCTTCTACATCGCATTGATTTGCAGCTTAATCATGTGTGTCGCATGGATTTGAAGCTAAACCTTCAACGTCGCATTGGTTTGAAGCTAAACCTTCCACATCGCATTGGTTTGAAGCTAAACCTTCTACATCGCATTGATTTGAAGCTAAATCATTTTTTTTATGGATTTGATGCTAACTCGTTTGTTTCCACTGCATTTGAAACTATATCAGTTATATCGCAAGTATCTGATGCTAAATCATTTGTTTCGCATGGATTTGAAGCTAAACCTTCTACATCACATTGATTTGAAGCTAAATCATGTGTTTCGCATGGATTTGTAGCTAAGCCTTCTACATCGCATTGATTTGCAGCTATATCATGTGTTTCGCATGGATTTGAAGCTAACCCGTTCGTTTCGCCTGCATTTGATGCTATATCACTTACATCGCATGTGTTTGAAGCTGAATCGTTTGTTTCGCATTGATTTGAAGCTAAACCTTCAACATCGCATTGGTTTGAAGCTAAACCTTCCACATCGCATTGGTTTGAAGCTAAACCTTCTACATCGCATTGATTTGAAGCTAAATCATTTTTTTTCATGGATTTGATGCTAACTCGTTTGTTTCCACTGCATTTGAAACTATTTCAGTTATATCGCAAGTATCTGATGCTAAATCATTTGTTTCGCATGGATTTGAAGCTAAACCTTCTACATCGCATTGATTTGAAGCTAAATCATGTGTTTTGCATGGATTTAATGCCACCTCGTTTGTTTCTCCTGCATTTGAAGCTATATCAGTTATATCGCAAGTGTCTGATGCTAAATCATGTGTTTCGCATGGATTTGAAGCTAAACCTTCTACATCGGATTGATTTGAAGCTAAATCATGTTTTTTGCACGGATTTGATGCTAGCTCGTTTGTTTCCCCTGCGTTTGAAGCTATATCAGTTATATCGCAAGTATCTGATGCTAAATCATGTGTTTCGCTTGGATTTGAAGCTACACCATCAACATCGCATTGATTTGAAGCTAAATCATGTCTTTTGCATGTATTTGATGCTAACTCGTTTGATTCGTCTGTATTTGAAGCAATATCAGTTATATCTCAAGTATCTGACACTAAATCATGTGTTCCGGATGGATTTGGAGCTAACTCGTTTGTTTCGCAAGCAGTTGCAGCTAAATCGTGTATATCAAAAGTATTAGAATCTGAACCATTTATATCGCATGGATTTGAAGCTAAGCCTTCTACTTCGAATTGATTTGGAGCTAAATCATGTGTTTCGCTTGGGTTTGGTGCTAACTCGTTTGTTCCGCATGCAGTTGAAGCTAAATCATGAATATCGCAAGTATTTGAATATAAACCATTTGTTTGGCATTGATTTGAAGCTAAGCCTTCTACATCGAATTGATTTGAAGCTAAATCATGTGTTTTGCATGGATTTGATGCTAACTCGTTTGTTTCTCCTGCATTTGAAGCTATATCAGTTATATCGCAAGTATCTGATGCTAAATCATGTGTTTCGTTTGGATTTGAAGCTAAACCTTCTACATCGCATTGATTTGAAGCTAAATCATGTTTTTTGCATGGATTTGATGCTAACTCGTTTGTTTCCGCTGCATTTGAAACTATATCAGTTATATCGCAAGTATCTGATGCTAAATCATTTGTTTCGCATGGATTGGAAGCTAAACCTTCTACATCGCATTGATTTGAAGCTAAATCATGTGTTTTGCATGGATTTGATGCTAACTCGTTCGTTTCGCCTGCATTTGATGCTATATCACTTATATCGCAAGTGTTTGAAGCTGAATCATTTGTTTCGCATTGATTTGAAGCTAAGCCTTCTACTTCGCATTGATTTGAAGCAAAATCATGTGTTTTGCATGGATTTGATGCTAACTCGTTCGTTTCGCCTGCATTTGATGCTATATCACTTATATCGCAAGTATCTGAACCTAAATCATATGTTTCGCATGGATTTGAAGCTAAACCTTCTACATCGCATTGATTTGCAGCTAAACCATGTGTTTCGCATGGATTTGAAGCTAACTCGTTCGTTTCGCCTGCATTTGATGCTATATCACTTATATCGCAAGTGTTTAAAGCTGAATCATTTGTTTCGCATTGATTTGAAGCTCTAACCTTCAACATCGTATTGATTTCCAGCTAAATCATGTGTATCACATGGATTTTGAAGCTAACTCGTTTGTTTCCCCTGCATTTGAAGCTATATCACTTATATCGCAAGTATATGAAGCTACATCATTTGTGTCGCATGGATTTGAAGCTAAACCTTCTACATCGCATTGATTTGAAGCTAAATCATGTATTTCGCATGGATTTGTAGCTAAGCCTTCTACATCGCATTGATTTGCAGCTAAATCATGTGTTTCGCATGGATTTGAAGCTAACTCGTTCGTTTCGCCTGCATTTGATGCTATATCACTTATATCGCATGTGTTTGAAGCTGAATCATTTGTTTCGCATTGATTTGAAGCTAAACCTTCAACATCGCATTGGTTTGAAGCTAAACCTTCCACATCGCATTGGTTTGAAGCTAAACCTTCTACATCGCATTGATTTGAAGCTAAATCATTTTTTTTTTATGGATTTGATGCTAACTCGTTTGTTTCCACTGCATTTGAAACTATATCAGTTATATTGCAAGTATCTGATGCTAAATCATTTGTTTCGCATGGATTTGAAGCTAAACCTTCTACATCGCATTGATTTGAAGCTAAATCATGTGTTTTGCATGGATTTTATGCTAACTCGTTTGTTTCCCCTGCATTTGAAGCCATTTCAGTTATATCGCTAGTATCTGATGCTAAATCATTTGTTTAGCATGGATTTGAAGATAAACCTTCTACATCGCATTGATTTGCAGCTAAATCATGTGTTTCGCATGGATTTGAAGCTAACTCGTTCGTTTCGCCTGCATTTGATGCTATATCACTTATATCGCAAGTATCTGAACCTAAATCATATGTTTCGCATAGATTTGAAACTAAACATTCTACATAGCATTGATTTGCAGCTAAATCATGTGTGTCGCATGGATTTGAAGCTAAGCCTTCTATTTCGCATGAATTTCAGACTAAATGATGTGTATCGCATGGATTTTGAAGCTAATTCGTTTGATTCGTCTGCATTTGAAGCTATATCACTTATATCTCAAGTGTTTGAAGCTGAATCATTTGTTTCGCATTGATTTGAAGCTAAACCTTCAACATCGCATTGATTTCCAGCTAAATCATGTGTATCATATGGATTTTGAAGCTAACTCGTTTGTTTCTCCTGCATTTGAAGCTATATCACTTATATCGCAAGTATCTGAAGCTAAATCATTTGTGTCGCATGGATTTGAAGCTAAACCTTCTACATCGCATTGATTTGAAGCTAAATCATGTGTTTCGCATGGATTTGAAGCTAAGCCTTCTACATCGCAATGATTTGCAGCTAAATCATGTGTTTCGCATGGATTTGAAGCTAACTCGTTCGTTTCGCCTGCATTTGATGCTATATCACTTATATCGCATGTGTTTGAAGCTGAATCATTTGTTTCGCATTGATTTGAAGCTAAACCTTCAACATCGCATTGGTTTGAAGCTAAACCTTCCACATCGCATTGGTTTGAAGCTAAACCTTCTACATCGCATTGATTTGAAGCTAAATCATTTTTTTCATGGATTTGATGCTAACTCGTTTGTTTCCACTGCATTTGAAACTATATCAGTTATATCGCAAGTATCTGATGCTAAATCATTTGTTTCGCATGGATTTGAAGCTAAACCTTCTACATCACATTGATTTGAAGCTAAATCATGTGTTTTGCATGGATTTTATGCTAACTCGTTTGTTTCCCCTGCATTTGAAGCCATTTCAGTTATATCGCTAGTATCTGATGCTAAATCATTTGTTTCGCATGGATTTGAAGCTAACTCGTTTGATTCGTCCGTATTTGAAGCAATATCAGCTATATCTCAAGTATCTGACACTAAATCATGTGTTTCGGATGGATTTGGAGCTAACTCGTTTGTTTCGCAAGCAGTTGCAGCTAAATCGTGTATATCAAAAGTATTAGAATCTGAACCATTTATATCGCATGGATTTGAAGCTAAGCCTTCTACTTCGAATTGATTTGGAGCTAAATCATGTGTTTCGCTTGGGTTTGGTGCTAACTCGTTTGTTCCGCATGCAGTTGAAGCTAAATCATGAATATCGCAAGTATTTGAATATAAACCATTTGTTTGGCATTGATTTGAAGCTAAGCCTTCTACATCGAATTGATTTGAAGCTAAATCATGTGTTTTGCATGGATTTGATGCTAACTCGTTTGTTTCTCCTGCATTTAAAGCAGTATCAGTTATATCTCAAGTATCTGACGCTAAATCATGTGTTTCGCATGGATTTGGAGCTAACTCGTTTGTTTCGCAAGCAGTTGCAGCTAAATCGTGTATATCAAAAGTATTAGAAGCTGAACCATTTATATCGCATGGATTTGAAGCTAAAACTTCAACATCGCATTGATTTCAATCTAAATCATGTGTATCATATGGATTTTGAAGCTAACTCGTTTGTTTCTCCTGCATTTGAAGCTATATCACTTATATCGCAATTATATGAAGCTAAATCATTTGTGTCGCATGGATCTGAATCTAAACCTTCTACATCGCATTGATTTGAAGTTGAATCATGTGTTTTGCTTGGATTTGAAGCTAACTCGTTTGTTTCTCCTGCATTTGAAGCTATATCATTAATTTCGCAAGTATCTGATGCAAGTAATTTGTGTCGAACGGATTTGAGGCTAAACCCTCCACATCGCATTGGTTTGAAGCTAAACCTTCCACATCGCATTGGTTTGAAGCTAAACCTTCCAGATCGCATTGGTTTGAAGCTAAACCTTCTACATCGCATTGATTTGAAGCTAAATCATGTTTTTTTCATGGATTTCATGCTAACTCGTTTGTTTCCACTGCATTTGAAACTATATCAGTTATATCGCAAGTATCTGATGCTAAATCATTTGTTTCGCATGGATTTGAAGCTAACTCGTTCGTTTCGCCTGCATTTGATGCTATATCACTTATATCGCAAGTGTTTGAAGCTGAATCATTTGTTTCGCATTGATTTGAAGCTAAACCTTCAACATCGCATTGATTTCCAGCTAAATCATGTGTATCATATGGATTTTGAAGCTAACTCGTTTGTTTCTCCTGCATTTGAAGCTATATCACTTATATCGCAAGTATCTGAAGCTAAATCATTTGTGTCGCATGGATTTGAAGCTAAACCTTCAACATCGCATTGATTTGAAGCTAAATCATGTGTATCGCATGGATTTGAAGCTAAGCCTTCTACATCGCAATGATTTGCAGCTAAATCATGTGTTTCGCATGGATTTGAAGCTAACTCGTTCGTTTCGCCTGCATTTGATGCTATATCACTTATATCGCATGTGTTTGAAGCTGAATCATTTGTTTCGCATTGATTTGAAGCTAAACCTTCAATATCGCATTGGTTTGAAGCTAAACCTTCCACATCGCATTGGTTTGAAGCTAAACCTTCTACATCGCATTGATTTGAAGCTAAATCATTTTTTTTCATGGATTTGATGCTAACTCGTTTGTTTCCACTGCATTTGAAACTATATCAGTTATATCGCAAGTATCTGATTCTAAATCATTTGTTTCGCATGGATTTGAAGCTAAACCTTCTACATCGCATTGATTTGAAGCTAAATCATATGTTTTGCATGGATTTTATGCTAACTCGTTTGTTTCCCCTGCATTTGAAGCCATTTCAGTTATATCGCTAGTATCTGATGCTAAATCATTTGTTTAGCATGGATTTGAAGCTAAACCTTCTACATCGCATTGATTTGAAGCTAAATCATGTGTATCGCATGGATTTGAAGCTAAGCCTTCTACATCGCATTGATTTGCAGCTAAATCATGTGTTTCGCATGGATTTGAAGCTAACTCGTTCGTTTCGCCTGCATTTGATGCTATATCACTTATATCGCAAGTATCTGAACCTAAATCATATGTTTCGCATGGCTTTGAAACTAAACATTCTACATAGCATTGATTTGCAGCTAAATCATGTGTGTCGCATGGATTTGAAGCTAAACCTTTAACATCGCATTGGTTTGAAGCTAAACCTTCAACATCGCATTGGTTTGAAGCTACACCTTCTACATCGCATTGATTTGAAGCTAAATCATTTTTTTATTGATTTGATGCTATCTCGTTTGTTTCCACTGCATTTGAAACTATATCAGTTATATCGCAAGTATCTGATGCTAAATCATTTGTTTCGCATGGATTTGAAGCTAAACCTTCTACATCGCATTGATTTGAAGCTAAATCATGTGTTTTGCATGGATTTTATGCTAACTCGTTTGTTTCCCCTGCATTTGAAGCCATTTCAGTTATATCGCTAGTATCTGATGCTAAATCATTTGTTTAGCATGGATTTGAAGCTAAACCTTCTACATCGCATTGATTTGCAGCTAAATCATGTGTTTCGCATGGATTTGAAGCTAACTCGTTCGTTTCGCCTGCATTTGATGCTATATCACTTATATCGCAAGTATCTGAACCTAAATCATATGTTTCGCATGGATTTGAAACTAAACATTCTACATAGCATTGATTTGCAGCTAAATCATGTGTGTCGCATGGATTTGAAGCTAAGCCTTCTATTTCGCATGAATTTCAATCTAAATGATGTGTATCGCATGGATTTTGAAGCTAACTCGTTTGATTCGTCTGCATTTGAAGCTATATCACTTATATCTCAAGTGTTTGAAGCTGAATCATTTGTTTCGCATTGATTTGAAGCTATACCTTCTACATCGCATTGATTTGAAGCTAAATCATGTGTATCATATGGATTTGAAGCTAACTCGTTTGTTTCTCCTGCATTTGAAGCTATATCACTTATATCGCAAGTATCTGAAGCTAAATCATTTGTGTCGCATGGATTTGAAGCTAAACCTTCTACATCGCATTGATTTGAAGCTAAATCATTTTTTTTCATGGATTTGATGCTAACTCGTTTGTTTCCACTGCATTTGAAACTATATCAGTTATATCGCAAGTATCTGATGCTAAATCATTTGTTTCGCATGGATTTGAAGCTAAACCTTGTACATCACATTGATTTGAAGCTAAATCATGTGTTTTGCATGGATTTTATGCTAACTCGTTTGTTTCCCCTGCATTTGAAGCCATTTCAGTTATATCGCTAGTATCTGATGCTAAATCATTTGTTTCGCATGGATTTGAAGCTAACTCGTTTGATTCGTCTGTATTTGAAGCAATATCAGCTATATCTCAAGTATCTGACACTAAATCATGTGTTTCGGATGGATTTGGAGCTAACTCGTTTGTTTCGCAAGCAGTTGCAGCTAAATCGTGTATATCAAAAGTATTAGAATCTGAACCATTTATATCGCATGGATTTGAAGCTAAACCTTCTACATCGCATTGATTTGCAGCTAAATCATGTGTTTCGCATGGATTTGAAGCTAACTCGTTCGTTTCGCCTGCATTTGATGCTATATCACTTATATCGCAAGTATCTGAACCTAAATCATATGTTTCGCATGGATTTGAAACTAAACATTCTACATAGCATTGATTTGCAGCTAAATCATGTGTGTCGCATGGATTTGAAGCTAAGCCTTCTATTTCGCATGAATTTCAATCTAAATGATGTGTATCGCATGGATTTTGAAGCTAACTCGTTTGATTCGTCTGCATTTGAAGCTATATCACTTATATCTCAAGTGTTTGAAGCTGAATCATTTGTTTCGCATTGATTTGAAGCTATACCTTCTACATCGCATTGATTTGAAGCTAAATCATGTGTATCATATGGATTTTGAAGCTAACTCGTTTGTTTCTCCTGCATTTGAAGCTATATCACTTATATCGCAAGTATCTGAAGCTAAATCATTTGTGTCGCATGGATTTGAAGCTAAACCTTCTACATCGCATTGATTTGAAGCTAAATCATTTTTTTTCATGGATTTGATGCTAACTCGTTTGTTTCCACTGCATTTGAAACTATATCAGTTATATCGCAAGTATCTGATGCTAAATCATTTGTTTCGCATGGATTTGAAGCTAAACCTTGTACATCACATTGATTTGAAGCTAAATCATGTGTTTTGCATGGATTTTATGCTAACTCGTTTGTTTCCCCTGCATTTGAAGCCATTTCAGTTATATCGCTAGTATCTGATGCTAAATCATTTGTTTCGCATGGATTTGAAGCTAACTCGTTTGATTCGTCTGTATTTGAAGCAATATCAGCTATATCTCAAGTATCTGACACTAAATCATGTGTTTCGGATGGATTTGGAGCTAACTCGTTTGTTTCGCAAGCAGTTGCAGCTAAATCGTGTATATCAAAAGTATTAGAATCTGAACCATTTATATCGCATGGATTTGAAGCTAAGTCTTCTACTTCGAATTAATTTGGAGCTAAATCATGTGTTTCGCTTGGGTTTGGTGCTAACTCGTTTGTTCCGCATGCAGTTGAAGCTAAATCATGAATATCGCAAGTATTTGAATATAAACCATTTGTTTGGCATTGATTTGAAGCTAAGCCTTCTACATCGAATTGATTTGAAGCTAAATCATGTGTTTTGCATGGATTTGATGCTAACTCGTTTGTTTCTCCTGCATTTAAAGCAGTATCAGTTATATCTCAAGTATCTGACGCTAAATCATTTGTTTCGCATGGATTTGGAGCTAACTCGTTTGTTTCGCAAGCAGTTGCAGCTAAATCGTGTATATCAAAAGTATTAGAAGCTGAACCATTTATATCGCATGGATTTGAAGCTAAAACTTCAACATCGCATTGATTTCAATCTAAATCATGTGTATCATATGGATTTTGAAGCTAACTCGTTTGTTTCTCCTGCATTTGAAGCTATATCACTTATATCGCAATTATATGAAGCTAAATCATTTGTGTCGCATGGATCTGAAGCTAAACCTTCTACATCGCATTGATTTGAAGTTGAATCATGTGTTTTGCTTGGATTTGAAGCTAACTCGTTTGTTTCTCCTGCATTTGAAGCTATATAATTAATTTCGCAAGTATCTGATGCAAGTAATTTGTGTCGAACGGATTTGAGGCTAAACCCTCCACATCGCATTGGTTTGAAGCTAAACCTTCCACATCGCATTGGTTTGAAGCTAAACCTTCCAGATCGCATTGGTTTGAAGCTAAACCTTCTACATCGCATTGATTTGAAGCTAAATAATGTTTTTTTCATGGATTTGATGCTAACTCGTTTGTTTCCACTGCATTTGAAACTATATCAGTTATATCGCAAGTATCTGATGCTAAATCATTTGTTTCGCATGGATTTGAAGCTAACTCGTTCGTTTCGCCTGCATTTGATGCTATATCACTTATATCGCAAGTGTTTGAAGCTGAATCATTTGTTTCGCATTGATTTGAAGCTGAACCTTCAACATCGCATTGATTTCCAGCTAAATCATGTGTATCATATGGATTTTGAAGCTAACTCGTTTGTTTCTCCTGCATTTGAAGCTATATCACTTATATCGCAAGTATATGAAGCTACATCATTTGTGTCGCATGGATTTGAAGCTAAACCTTCTACATCGCATTGATTTGAAGCTAAATCATGTGTTTCGCATGGATTTGTAGCTAAGCCTTCTACATCGCATTGATTTGCAGCTAAATCATGTGTTTCGCATGGATTTGAAGCTAACTCGTTCGTTTCGCCTGCATTTGACGCTATATCACTTATATCGCATGTGTTTGAAGCTGAATCATTTGTTTCGCATTGATTTGAAGCTAAATCTTCAACATCGCATTGGTTTGAAGCTAAACCTTCTACATCGCATTGATTTGAAGCTAAATCATTTTTTTTCATGGATTTGATGCTAACTCGTTTGTTTCCACTGCATTTGAAACTATATCAGTTATATCGCAAGTATCTGATGCTAAATCATTTGTTTCGCATGGATTTGAAGCTAAACCTTCTACATCGCATTGATTTGAAGCTAAATCATGTGTTTTGCATGGATTTTATGCTAACTCGTTTGTTTCCCCTGCATTTGAAGCCATTTCAGTTATATCGCTAGTATCTGATGCTAAATCATTTGTTTAGCATGGATTTGAAGCTAAACCTTCTACATCGCATTGATTTGCAGCTAAATCATGTGTTTCGCATGGATTTGAAGCTAACTCGTTCGTTTCGTCTGCATTTGATGCTATATCACTTATATCGCAAGTATCTGAACCTAAATCATATGTTTCGCATGGATTTGAAACTAAACATTCTACATAGCATTGATTTGCAGCTTAATCATGTGTGTCGCATGGATTTGAAGCTAAACCTTCAACGTCGCATTGGTTTGAAGCTAAACCTTCCACATCGCATTGGTTTGAAGCTAAACTTTCTACATCGCATTGATTTGAAGCTAAATCATTTTTTTTATGGATTTGATGCTAACTCGTTTGTTTCCACTGCATTTGAAACTATATCAGTTATATCGCAAGTATCTGATGCTAAATCATTTGTTTCGCATGGATTTGAAGCTAAACCTTCTACATCACATTGATTTGAAGCTAAATCATGTGTTTCGCATGGATTTGTAGCTAAGCCTTCTACATCGCATTGATTTGCAGCTATATCATGTGTTTCGCATGGATTTGAAGCTAACTCGTTCGTTTCGCCTGCATTTGATGCTATATCACTTACATCGCATGTGTTTGAAGCTGAATCGTTTGTTTCGCATTGATTTGAAGCTAAACCTTCAACATCGCATTGGTTTGAAGCTAAACCTTCCACATCGCATTGGTTTGAAGCTAAACCTTCTACATCGCATTGATTTGAAGCTAAATCATTTTTTTTCATGGATTTGATGCTAACTCGTTTGTTTCCACTGCATTTGAAACTATTTCAGTTATATCGCAAGTATCTGATGCTAAATCATTTGTTTCGCATGGATTTGAAGCTAAACCTTCTACATCGCATTGATTTGAAGCTAAATCATGTGTTTTGCATGGATTTAATGCCACCTCGTTTGTTTCTCCTGCATTTGAAGCTATATCAGTTATATCGCAAGTGTCTGATGCTAAATCATGTGTTTCGCATGGATTTGAAGCTAAACCTTCTACATCGCATTGATTTGAAGCTAAATCATGTTTTTTGCACGGATTTGATGCTAGCTCGTTTGTTTCCCCTGCGTTTGAAGCTATATCAGTTATATCGCAAGTATCTGATGCTAAATCATGTGTTTCGCTTGGATTTGAAGCTACACCATCAACATCGCATTGATTTGAAGCTAAATCATGTCTTTTGCATGTATTTGATGCTAACTCGTTTGATTCGTCTGTATTTGAAGCAATATCAGTTATATCTCAAGTATCTGACACTAAATCATGTGTTCCGGATGGATTTGGAGCTAACTCGTTTGTTTCGCAAGCAGTTGCAGCTAAATCGTGTATATCAAAAGTATTAGAATCTGAACCATTTATATCGCATGTATTTGAAGCTAAGCCTTCTACTTCGAATTGATTTGGAGCTAAATCATGTGTTTCGCTTGGGTTTGGTGCTAACTCGTTTGTTCCGCATGCAGTTGAAGCTAAATCATGAATATCGCAAGTATTTGAATATAAACCATTTGTTTGGCATTGATTTGAAGCTAAGCCTTCTACATCGAATTGATTTGAAGCTAAATCATGTGTTTTGCATGGATTTGATGCTAACTCGTTTGTTTCTCCTGCATTTGAAGCTATATCAGTTATATCGCAAGTATCTGATGCTAAATCATGTGTTTCGTTTGGATTTGAAGCTAAACCTTCTACATCGCATTGATTTGAAGCTAAATCATGTTTTTTGCATGGATTTGATGCTAACTCGTTCGTTTCGCCTGCATTTGATGCTATATCACTTATATCGCAAGTGTTTGAAGCTGAATCATTTGTTTCGCATTGATTTGAAGCTAAGCCTTCTACTTCGCATTGATTTGAAGCAAAATCATGTGTTTTGCATGGATTTGATGCTAACTCGTTCGTTTCGCCTGCATTTGATGCTATATCACTTATATCGCAAGTATCTGAACCTAAATCATATGTTTCGCATGGATTTGAAGCTAAACCTTCTACAACGCATTGATTTGCAACTAAACCATGTGTTTCGCATGGATTTGAAGCTAACTCGTTCGTTTCGCCTGCATTTGATGCTATATCACTTATATCGCAAGTGTTTAAAGCTGAATCATTTGTTTCGCATTGATTTGAAGCTCTAACCTTCAACATCGTATTGATTTCCAGCTAAATCATGTGTATCACATGGATTTTGAAGCTAACTCGTTTGTTTCCCCTGCATTTGAAGCTATATCACTTATATCGCAAGTATATGAAGCTACATCATTTGTGTCGCATGGATTTGAAGCTAAACCTTCTACATCGCATTGATTTGAAGCTAAATCATGTGTTTCGCATGGATTTGTAGCTAAGCCTTCTACATCGCATTGATTTGCAGCTAAATCATGTGTTTCGCATGGATTTGAAGCTAACTCGTTCGTTTCGCCTGCATTTGATGCTATATCACTTATATCGCATGTGTTTGAAGCTGAATCATTTGTTTCGCATTGATTTGAAGCTAAACCTTCAACATCGCATTGGTTTGAAGCTAAACCTTCCACATCGCATTGGTTTGAAGCTAAACCTTCTACATCGCATTGATTTGAAGCTAAATCATTTTTTTTTATGGATTTGATGCTAACTCGTTTGTTTCCACTGCATTTGAAACTATATCAGTTATATTGCAAGTATCTGATGCTAAATCATTTGTTTCGCATGGATTTGAAGCTAAACCTTCTACATCGCATTGATTTGAAGCTAAATCATGTGTTTTGCATGGATTTTATGCTAACTCGTTTGTTTCCCCTGCATTTGAAGCCATTTCAGTTATATCGCTAGTATCTGATGCTAAATCATTTGTTTAGCATGGATTTGAAGATAAACCTTCTACATCGCATTGATTTGCAGCTAAATCATGTGTTTTCGCATGGATTTGAAGCTAACTCGTTCGTTTCGCCTGCATTTGATGCTATATCACTTATATCGCAAGTATCTGAACCTAAATCATATGTTTCGCATAGATTTGAAACTAAACATTCTACATAGCATTGATTTGCAGCTAAATCATGTGTGTCGCATGGATTTGAAGCTAAACCTTCAACGTCGCATTGGTTTGAAGCTAAACCTTCCACATCGCATTGGTTTGAAGCTAAACCTTCTACATCGCATTGATTTGAAGCTAAATCATTTTTTTTATGGATTTGATGCTAACTCGTTTGTTTCCACTGCATTTGAAACTATATCAGTTATATCGCAAGTATCTGATGCTAAATCATTTGTTTCGCATGGATTGGAAGCTAAACCTTCTACATCGCATTGATTTGAAGCTAAATCATGTGTTTTGCATGGATTTGATGCTAACTCGTTCGTTTCGCCTGCATTTGATGCTATATCACTTATATCGCAAGTGTTTGAAGCTGAATCATTTGTTTCGCATTGATTTGAAGCTAAGCCTTCTACTTCGCATTGATTTGAAGCAAAATCATGTGTTTTGCATGGATTTGATGCTAACTCGTTCGTTTCGCCTGCATTTGATGCTATATCACTTATATCGCAAGTATCTGAACCTAAATCATATGTTTCGCATGGATTTGAAGCTAAACCTTCTACATCGCATTGATTTGCAGCTAAATCATGTGTTTCGCATGGATTTGAAGCTAACTCGTTCGTTTCGCCTGCATTTGATGCTATATCACTTATATCGCATGTGTTTGAAGCTGAATCGTTTGTTTCGCATTGATTTGAAGCTAAACCTTCAACATCGCATTGGTTTGAAGCTAAACCTTCCACATCGCATTGGTTTGAAGCTAAACCTTCTACATCGCATTGATTTGAAGCTAAATCATTTTTTTTCATGGATTTGATGCTAACTCGTTTGTTTCCACTGCATTTGAAACTATATCAGTTATATCGCAAGTATCTGATGCTAAATCATTTGTTTCGCATGGATTTGAAGCTAAACCTTCTACATCGCATTGATTTGAAGCTAAATCATGTGTTTTGCATGGATTTTATGCTAACTCGTTTGTTTCCCCTGCATTTGAAGCCATTTCAGTTATATCGCTAGTATCTGATGCTAAATCATTTGTTTGGCATGGATTTGAAGCTAAACCTTCTACATCGCATTGATTTGCAGCTAAATCATGTGTTTCGCATGGATTTGAAGCTAACTCGTTCGTTTCGCCTGCATTTGATGCTATATCACTTATATCGCAAGTATCTGAACCTAAATCATATGTTTCGCATGGATTTGAAACTAAACATTCTACATAGCATTGATTTGCAGCTTAATCATGTGTGTCGCATGGATTTGAAGCTAAACCTTCAACGTCGCATTGGTTTGAAGCTAAACCTTCCACATCGCATTGGTTTGAAGCTAAACCTTCTACATCGCATTGATTTGAAGCTAAATCATTTTTTTTATGGATTTGATGCTAACTCGTTTGTTTCCACTGCATTTGAAACTATATCAGTTATATCGCAAGTATCTGATGCTAAATCATTTGTTTCGCATGGATTTGAAGCTAAACCTTCTACATCACATTGATTTGAAGCTAAATCATGTGTTTCGCATGGATTTGTAGCTAAGCCTTCTACATCGCATTGATTTGCAGCTATATCATGTGTTTCGCATGGATTTGAAGCTAACTCGTTCGTTTCGCCTGCATTTGATGCTATATCACTTACATCGCATGTGTTTGAAGCTGAATCGTTTGTTTCGCATTGATTTGAAGCTAAACCTTCAACATCGCATTGGTTTGAAGCTAAACCTTCCACATCGCATTGGTTTGAAGCTAAACCTTCTACATCGCATTGATTTGAAGCTAAATCATTTTTTTTCATGGATTTGATGCTAACTCGTTTGTTTCCACTGCATTTGAAACTATTTCAGTTATATCGCAAGTATCTGATGCTAAATCATTTGTTTCGCATGGATTTGAAGCTAAACCTTCTACATCGCATTGATTTGAAGCTAAATCATGTGTTTTGCATGGATTTAATGCCACCTCGTTTGTTTCTCCTGCATTTGAAGCTATATCAGTTATATCGCAAGTGTCTGATGCTAAATCATGTGTTTCGCATGGATTTGAAGCTAAACCTTCTACATCGCATTGATTTGAAGCTAAATCATGTTTTTTGCACGGATTTGATGCTAGCTCGTTTGTTTCCCCTGCGTTTGAAGCTATATCAGTTATATCGCAAGTATCTGATGCTAAATCATGTGTTTCGCTTGGATTTGAAGCTACACCATCAACATCGCATTGATTTGAAGCTAAATCATGTCTTTTGCATGTATTTGATGCTAACTCGTTTGATTCGTCTGTATTTGAAGCAATATCAGTTATATCTCAAGTATCTGACACTAAATCATGTGTTCCGGATGGATTTGGAGCTAACTCGTTTGTTTCGCAAGCAGTTGCAGCTAAATCGTGTATATCAAAAGTATTAGAATCTGAACCATTTATATCGCATGGATTTGAAGCTAAGCCTTCTACTTCGAATTGATTTGGAGCTAAATCATGTGTTTCGCTTGGGTTTGGTGCTAACTCGTTTGTTCCGCATGCAGTTGAAGCTAAATCATGAATATCGCAAGTATTTGAATATAAACCATTTGTTTGGCATTGATTTGAAGCTAAGCCTTCTACATCGAATTGATTTGAAGCTAAATCATGTGTTTTGCATGGATTTGATGCTAACTCGTTTGTTTCTCCTGCATTTGAAGCTATATCAGTTATATCGCAAGTATCTGATGCTAAATCATGTGTTTCGTTTGGATTTGAAGCTAAACCTTCTACATCGCATTGATTTGAAGCTAAATCATTTTTTTTTATGGATTTGATGCTAACTCGTTTGTTTCCACTGCATTTGAAACTATATCAGTTATATTGCAAGTATCTGATGCTAAATCATTTGTTTCGCATGGATTTGAAGCTAAACCTTCTACATCGCATTGATTTGAAGCTAAATCATGTGTTTTGCATGGATTTTATGCTAACTCGTTTGTTTCCCCTGCATTTGAAGCCATTTCAGTTATATCGCTAGTATCTGATGCTAAATCATTTGTTTAGCATGGATTTGAAGATAAACCTTCTACATCGCATTGATTTGCAGCTAAATCATGTGTTTCGCATGGATTTGAAGCTAACTCGTTCGTTTCGCCTGCATTTGATGCTATATCACTTATATCGCAAGTATCTGAACCTAAATCATATGTTTCGCATAGATTTGAAACTAAACATTCTACATAGCATTGATTTGCAGCTAAATCATGTGTGTCGCATGGATTTGAAGCTAAGCCTTCTATTTCGCATGAATTTCAGACTAAATGATGTGTATCGCATGGATTTTGAAGCTAATTCGTTTGATTCGTCTGCATTTGAAGCTATATCACTTATATCTCAAGTGTTTGAAGCTGAATCATTTGTTTCGCATTGATTTGAAGCTAAACCTTCAACATCGCATTGATTTCCAGCTAAATCATGTGTATCATATGGATTTTGAAGCTAACTCGTTTGTTTCTCCTGCATTTGAAGCTATATCACTTATATCGCAAGTATCTGAAGCTAAATCATTTGTGTCGCATGGATTTGAAGCTAAACCTTCTACATCGCATTGATTTGAAGCTAAATCATGTGTTTCGCATGGATTTGAAGCTAAGCCTTCTACATCGCAATGATTTGCAGCTAAATCATGTGTTTCGCATGGATTTGAAGCTAACTCGTTCGTTTCGCCTGCATTTGATGCTATATCACTTATATCGCATGTGTTTGAAGCTGAATCATTTGTTTCGCATTGATTTGAAGCTAAACCTTCAACATCGCATTGGTTTGAAGCTAAACCTTCCACATCGCATTGGTTTGAAGCTAAACCTTCTACATCGCATTGATTTGAAGCTAAATCATTTTTTTCATGGATTTGATGCTAACTCGTTTGTTTCCACTGCATTTGAAACTATATCAGTTATATCGCAAGTATCTGATGCTAAATCATTTGTTTCGCATGGATTTGAAGCTAAACCTTCTACATCACATTGATTTGAAGCTAAATCATGTGTTTTGCATGGATTTTATGCTAACTCGTTTGTTTCCCCTGCATTTGAAGCCATTTCAGTTATATCGCTAGTATCTGATGCTAAATCATTTGTTTCGCATGGATTTGAAGCTAACTCGTTTGATTCGTCCGTATTTGAAGCAATATCAGCTATATCTCAAGTATCTGACACTAAATCATGTGTTTCGGATGGATTTGGAGCTAACTCGTTTGTTTCGCAAGCAGTTGCAGCTAAATCGTGTATATCAAAAGTATTAGAATCTGAACCATTTATATCGCATGGATTTGAAGCTAAGCCTTCTACTTCGAATTGATTTGGAGCTAAATCATGTGTTTCGCTTGGGTTTGGTGCTAACTCGTTTGTTCCGCATGCAGTTGAAGCTAAATCATGAATATCGCAAGTATTTGAATATAAACCATTTGTTTGGCATTGATTTGAAGCTAAGCCTTCTACATCGAATTGATTTGAAGCTAAATCATGTGTTTTGCATGGATTTGATGCTAACTCGTTTGTTTCTCCTGCATTTAAAGCAGTATCAGTTATATCTCAAGTATCTGACGCTAAATCATGTGTTTCGCATGGATTTGGAGCTAACTCGTTTGTTTCGCAAGCAGTTGCAGCTAAATCGTGTATATCAAAAGTATTAGAAGCTGAACCATTTATATCGCATGGATTTGAAGCTAAAACTTCAACATCGCATTGATTTCAATCTAAATCATGTGTATCATATGGATTTTGAAGCTAACTCGTTTGTTTCTCCTGCATTTGAAGCTATATCACTTATATCGCAATTATATGAAGCTAAATCATTTGTGTCGCATGGATCTGAATCTAAACCTTCTACATCGCATTGATTTGAAGTTGAATCATGTGTTTTGCTTGGATTTGAAGCTAACTCGTTTGTTTCTCCTGCATTTGAAGCTATATCATTAATTTCGCAAGTATCTGATGCAAGTAATTTGTGTCGAACGGATTTGAGGCTAAACCCTCCACATCGCATTGGTTTGAAGCTAAACCTTCCACATCGCATTGGTTTGAAGCTAAACCTTCCAGATCGCATTGGTTTGAAGCTAAACCTTCTACATCGCATTGATTTGAAGCTAAATCATGTCTTTTTCATGGATTTCATGCTAACTCGTTTGTTTCCACTGCATTTGAAACTATATCAGTTATATCGCAAGTATCTGATGCTAAATCATTTGTTTCGCATGGATTTGAAGCTAACTCGCTCGTTTCGCCTGCATTTGATGCTATATCACTTATATCGCAAGTGTTTGAAGCTGAATCATTTGTTTCGCATTGATTTGAAGCTAAACCTTCAACATCGCATTGATTTCCAGCTAAATCATGTGTATCATATGGATTTTGAAGCTAACTCGTTTGTTTCTCCTGCATTTGAAGCTATATCACTTATACCGCAAGTATCTGAAGCTAAATCATTTGTGTCGCATGGATTTGAAGCTAAACCTTCAACATCGCATTGATTTGAAGCTAAATCATGTGTATCGCATGGATTTGAAGCTAAGCCTTCTACATCGCAATGATTTGCAGCTAAATCATGTGTTTCGCATGGATTTGAAGCTAACTCGTTCGTTTCGCCTGCATTTGATGCTATATCACTTATATCGCATGTGTTTGAAGCTGAATCATTTGTTTCGCATTGATTTGAAGCTAAACCTTCAATATCGCATTGGTTTGAAGCTAAACCTTCCACATCGCATTGGTTTGAAGCTAAACCTTCTACATCGCATTGATTTGAAGCTAAATCATTTTTTTTCATGGATTTGATGCTAACTCGTTTGTTTCCACTGCATTTGAAACTATATCAGTTATATCGCAAGTATCTGATTCTAAATCATTTGTTTCGCATGGATTTGAAGCTAAACCTTCTACATCGCATTGATTTGAAGCTAAATCATATGTTTTGCATGGATTTTATGCTAACTCGTTTGTTTCCCCTGCATTTGAAGCCATTTCAGTTATATCGCTAGTATCTGATGCTAAATCATTTGTTTAGCATGGATTTGAAGCTAAACCTTCTACATCGCATTGATTTGAAGCTAAATCATGTGTATCGCATGGATTTGAAGCTAAGCCTTCTACATCGCATTGATTTGCAGCTAAATCATGTGTTTCGCATGGATTTGAAGCTAACTCGTTCGTTTCGCCTGCATTTGATGCTATATCACTTATATCGCAAGTATCTGAACCTAAATCATATGTTTCGCATGGCTTTGAAACTAAACATTCTACATAGCATTGATTTGCAGCTAAATCATGTGTGTCGCATGGATTTGAAGCTAAACCTTTAACATCGCATTGGTTTGAAGCTAAACCTTCAACATCGCATTGGTTTGAAGCTACACCTTCTACATCGCATTGATTTGAAGCTAAATCATTTTTTTTATTGATTTGATGCTATCTCGTTTGTTTCCACTGCATTTGAAACTATATCAGTTATATCGCAAGTATCTGATGCTAAATCATTTGTTTCGCATGGATTTGAAGCTAAACCTTCTACATCGCATTGATTTGAAGCTAAATCATGTGTTTTGCATGGATTTTATGCTAACTCGTTTGTTTCCCCTGCATTTGAAGCCATTTCAGTTATATCGCTAGTATCTGATGCTAAATCATTTGTTTAGCATGGATTTGAAGCTAAACCTTCTACATCGCATTGATTTGCAGCTAAATCATGTGTTTCGCATGGATTTGAAGCTAACTCGTTCGTTTCGCCTGCATTTGATGCTATATCACTTATATCGCAAGTATCTGAACCTAAATCATATGTTTCGCATGGATTTGAAACTAAACATTCTACATAGCATTGATTTGCAGCTAAATCATGTGTGTCGCATGGATTTGAAGCTAAGCCTTCTATTTCGCATGAATTTCAATCTAAATGATGTGTATCGCATGGATTTTGAAGCTAACTCGTTTGATTCGTCTGCATTTGAAGCTATATCACTTATATCTCAAGTGTTTGAAGCTGAATCATTTGTTTCGCATTGATTTGAAGCTATACCTTCTACATCGCATTGATTTGAAGCTAAATCATGTGTATCATATGGATTTTGAAGCTAACTCGTTTGTTTCTCCTGCATTTGAAGCTATATCACTTATATCGCAAGTATCTGAAGCTAAATCATTTGTGTCGCATGGATTTGAAGCTAAACCTTCTACATCGCATTGATTTGAAGCTAAATCATTTTTTTCATGGATTTGATGCTAACTCGTTTGTTTCCACTGCATTTGAAACTATATCAGTTATATCGCAAGTATCTGATGCTAAATCATTTGTTTCGCATGGATTTGAAGCTAAACCTTGTACATCACATTGATTTGAAGCTAAATCATGTGTTTTGCATGGATTTTATGCTAACTCGTTTGTTTCCCCTGCATTTGAAGCCATTTCAGTTATATCGCTAGTATCTGATGCTAAATCATTTGTTTCGCATGGATTTGAAGCTAACTCGTTTGATTCGTCTGTATTTGAAGCAATATCAGCTATATCTCAAGTATCTGACACTAAATCATGTGTTTCGGATGGATTTGGAGCTAACTCGTTTGTTTCGCAAGCAGTTGCAGCTAAATCGTGTATATCAAAAGTATTAGAATCTGAACCATTTATATCGCATGGATTTGAAGCTAAGTCTTCTACTTCGAATTAATTTGGAGCTAAATCATGTGTTTCGCTTGGGTTTGGTGCTAACTCGTTTGTTCCGCATGCAGTTGAAGCTAAATCATGAATATCGCAAGTATTTGAATATAAACCATTTGTTTGGCATTGATTTGAAGCTAAGCCTTCTACATCGAATTGATTTGAAGCTAAATCATGTGTTTTGCATGGATTTGATGCTAACTCGTTTGTTTCTCCTGCATTTAAAGCAGTATCAGTTATATCTCAAGTATCTGACGCTAAATCATTTGTTTCGCATGGATTTGGAGCTAACTCGTTTGTTTCGCAAGCAGTTGCAGCTAAATCGTGTATATCAAAAGTATTAGAAGCTGAACCATTTATATCGCATGGATTTGAAGCTAAAACTTCAACATCGCATTGATTTCAATCTAAATCATGTGTATCATATGGATTTTGAAGCTAACTCGTTTGTTTCTCCTGCATTTGAAGCTATATCACTTATATCGCAATTATATGAAGCTAAATCATTTGTGTCGCATGGATCTGAAGCTAAACCTTCTACATCGCATTGATTTGAAGTTGAATCATGTGTTTTGCTTGGATTTGAAGCTAACTCGTTTGTTTCTCCTGCATTTGAAGCTATATCATTAATTTCGCAAGTATCTGATGCAAGTAATTTGTGTCGAACGGATTTGAGGCTAAACCCTCCACATCGCATTGGTTTGAAGCTAAACCTTCCACATCGCATTGGTTTGAAGCTAAACCTACCAGATCGCATTGGTTTGAAGCTAAACCTTCTACATCGCATTGATTTGAAGCTAAATCATGTTTTTTTCATGGATTTGATGCTAACTCGTTTGTTTCCACTGCATTTGAAACTATATCAGTTATATCGCAAGTATCTGATGCTAAATCATTTGTTTCGCATGGATTTGATGCTAACTCGTTCGTTTCGCCTGCATTTGATGCTATATCACTTATATCGCAAGTGTTTGAAGCTGAATCATTTGTTTCGCATTGATTTGAAGCTGAACCTTCAACATCGCATTGATTTCCAGCTAAATCATGTGTATCATATGGATTTTGAAGCTAACTCGTTTGTTTCTCCTGCATTTGAAGCTATATCACTTATATCGCAAGTATATGAAGCTACATCATTTGTGTCGCATGGATTTGAAGCTAAACCTTCTACATCGCATTGATTTGAAGCTAAATCATGTGTTTCGCATGGATTTGTAGCTAAGCCTTCTACATCGCATTGATTTGCAGCTAAATCATGTGTTTCGCATGGATTTGAAGCTAACTCGTTCGTTTCGCCTGCATTTGACGCTATATCACTTATATCGCATGTGTTTGAAGCTGAATCATTTGTTTCGCATTGATTTGAAGCTAAACCTTCAACATCGCATTGGTTTGAAGCTAAACCTTCCACATCGCATTGGTTTGAAGCTAAACCTTCTACATCGCATTGATTTGAAGCTAAATCATGTGTATCATATGGATTTTGAAGCTAACTCGTTTGTTTCTCCTGCATTTGAAGCTATATCACTTATATCGCAAGTATATGAAGCTACATCATTTGTGTCGCATGGATTTGAAGCTAAACCTTCTACATCGCATTGATTTGAAGCTAAATCATGTGTTTCGCATGGATTTGTAGCTAAGCCTTCTACATCGCATTGATTTGCAGCTAAATCATGTGTTTCGCATGGATTTGAAGCTAACTCGTTCGTTTCGCCTGCATTTGACGCTATATCACTTATATCGCATGTGTTTGAAGCTGAATCATTTGTTTCGCATTGATTTGAAGCTAAACCTTCAACATCGCATTGGTTTGAAGCTAAACCTTCCACATCGCATTGGTTTGAAGCTAAACCTTCTACATCGCATTGATTTGAAGCTAAATCATTTTTTTTTTATGGATTTGATGCTAACTCGTTTGTTTCCACTGCATTTGAAACTATATCAGTTATATTGCAAGTATCTGATGCTAAATCATTTGTTTCGCATGGATTTGAAGCTAAACCTTCTACATCGCATTGATTTGAATCTACATCATGTGTTTTGCATGGATTTTATGCTAACTCGTTTGTTTCCCCTGCATTTGAAGCCATTTCAGTTATATCGCTAGTATCTGATGCTAAATCATTTGTTTAGCATGGATTTGAAGATAAACCTTCTACATCGCATTGATTTGCAGCTAAATCATGTGTTTCGCATGGATTTGAAGCTAACTCGTTCGTTTCGCCTGCATTTGATGCTATATCACTTATATCGCAAGTATCTGAACCTAAATCATATGTTTCGCATAGATTTGAAACTAAACATTCTACATAGCATTGATTTGCAGCTAAATCATGTGTGTCGCATGGATTTGAAGCTAAGCCTTCTATTTCGCATGAATTTGAAACTAAATGATGTGTATCGCATGGATTTTGAAGCTAACTCGTTTGATTCGTCTGCATTTGAAGCTGTATCACTTATATCTCAAGTGTTTGAAGCTGAATCATTTGTTTCGCATTGATTTGAAGCTAAACCTTCAACATCGCATTGATTTCCAGCTAAATCATGTGTATCATATGGATTTTGAAGCTAACTCGTTTGTTTCTCCTGCATTTGAAGCTATATCACTTATATCGCAAGTATCTGAAGCTAAATCATTTGTGTCGCATGGATTTGAAGCTAAACCTTCTACAATCGCATTGATTTGAAGCTAAATCATGTGTTTCGCATGGATTTGAAGCTAAGCCTTCTACATCGCAATGATTTGCAGCTAAATCATGTGTTTCGCATGGATTTGAAGCTAACTCGTTCGTTTCGCCTGCATTTGATGCTATATCACTTATATCGCATGTGTTTGAAGCTGAATCATTTGTTTCGCATTGATTTGAAGCTAAACCTTCAACATCGCATTGGTTTGAAGCTAAACCTTCCACATCGCATTGGTTTGAAGCTAAACCTTCTACATCGCATTGATTTGAAGCTAAATCATTTTTTTCATGGATTTGATGCTAACTCGTTTGTTTCCACTGCATTTGAAACTATATCAGTTATATCGCAAGTATCTGATGCTAAATCATTTGTTTCGCATGGATTTGAAGCTAAACCTTCTACATCACATTGATTTGAAGCTAAATCATGTGTTTTGCATGGATTTTATGCTAACTCGTTTGTTTCCCCTGCATTTGAAGCCATTTCAGTTATATCGCTAGTATCTGATGCTAAATCATTTGTTTCGCATGGATTTGAAGCTAACTCGTTTGATTCGTCCGTATTTGAAGCAATATCAGCTATATCTCAAGTATCTGACACTAAATCATGTGTTTCGGATGGATTTGGAGCTAACTCGTTTGTTTCGCAAGCAGTTGCAGCTAAATCGTGTATATCAAAAGTATTAGAATCTGAACCATTTATATCGCATGGATTTGAAGCTAAGCCTTCTACTTCGAATTGATTTGGAGCTAAATCATGTGTTTCGCTTGGGTTTGGTGCTAACTCGTTTGTTCCGCATGCAGTTGAAGCTAAATCATGAATATCGCAAGTATTTGAATATAAACCATTTGTTTGGCATTGATTTGAAGCTAAGCCTTCTACATCGAATTGATTTGAAGCTAAATCATGTGTTTTGCATGGATTTGATGCTAACTCGTTTGTTTCTCCTGCATTTAAAGCAGTATCAGTTATATCTCAAGTATCTGACGCTAAATCATGTGTTTCGCATGGATTTGGAGCTAACTCGTTTGTTTCGCAAGCAGTTGCAGCTAAATCGTGTATATCAAAAGTATTAGAAGCTGAACCATTTATATCGCATGGATTTGAAGCTAAAACTTCAACATCGCATTGATTTCAATCTAAATCATGTGTATCATATGGATTTTGAAGCTAACTCGTTTGTTTCTCCTGCATTTGAAGCTATATCACTTATATCGCAATTATATGAAGCTAAATCATTTGTGTCGCATGGATCTGAATCTAAACCTTCTACATCGCATTGATTTGAAGTTGAATCATGTGTTTTGCTTGGATTTGAAGCTAACTCGTTTGTTTCTCCTGCATTTGAAGCTATATCATTAATTTCGCAAGTATCTGATGCAAGTAATTTGTGTCGAACGGATTTGAGGCTAAACCCTCCACATCGCATTGGTTTGAAGCTAAACCTTCCACATCGCATTGGTTTGAAGCTAAACCTTCAACATCGCATTGATTTGAAGCTAAATCATGTGTATCGCATGGATTTGAAGCTAAGCCTTCTACATCGCAATGATTTGCAGCTAAATCATGTGTTTCGCATGGATTTGAAGCTAACTCGTTCGTTTCGCCTGCATTTGATGCTATATCACTTATATCGCATGTGTTTGAAGCTGAATCATTTGTTTCGCATTGATTTGAAGCTAAACCTTCAATATCGCATTGGTTTGAAGCTAAACCTTCCACATCGCATTGGTTTGAAGCTAAACCTTCTACATCGCATTGATTTGAAGCTAAATCATTTTTTTTCATGGATTTGATGCTAACTCGTTTGTTTCCACTGCATTTGAAACTATATCAGTTATATCGCAAGTATCTGATTCTAAATCATTTGTTTCGCATGGATTTGTAGCTAAACCTTCTACATCGCATTGATTTGAAGCTAAATCATATGTTTTGCATGGATTTTATGCTAACTCGTTTGTTTCCCCTGCATTTGAAGCCATTTCAGTTATATCGCTAGTATCTGATGCTAAATCATTTGTTTAGCATGGATTTGAAGCTAAACCTTCTACATCGCATTGATTTGAAGCTAAATCATGTGTTTTGCATGGATTTGATGCTAACTCGTTCGTTTCGCCTGCATTGGATGCTATATCACTTATATCGCAAGTATCTGAACCTAAATCATTTGTGCCGCATGGATTTGAAGCTAAAACTTCAACATCGCATTGATTTCAATCTAAATCATGTGTATCATATGGATTTTGAAGCTAACTCGTTTGTTTCTCCTGCATTTGAAGCTATATCACTTATATCGCAATTATATGAAGCTAAATCATTTGTGTCGCATGGATCTGAAGCTAAACCTTCTACATCGCATTGATTTGAAGCTGAATCATGTGTTTTGCTTGGATTTGAAGCTAACTCGTTTGCTTCTCCTGCATTTGAAGCTATATCAGTTATATCGCAAGTATCTGATGCTAAATCATTTGATTCGCATGGATTTGAAGCTAAACCTTCTACATCGCATTGATTTGAAGCTAAATCATGTGTTTTGCATGGATTTTATGCTAACTCGTTTGTATCCCCTGCATTTGAAGCTATATCAGTTATATCGCAAGTATCTGATGCTAAATCATTTGTTTAGCATGGATTTGAAGCTAATCCTTCTACATCGCATTGATTTGCAGCTAAATCATGTGTTTCGCATGGATTTGAAGCTAACTCGTTTGTTTCTCCTGCATTTGAAGCTATATCACTTATATCGCAAGTATCTGAAGCTAAATCATTTGTGTCGCATGGATTAGAAGCTATACCTTCTACATCGCATTGATTTGAAGCTAAATCATGTGTTTCGCATGGATTTGAAGCTAACTCGTTCGTTTCGCCTGCATTTGAAGCTATATCACTTATATCTCAAGCGTTTGATGCTAAATCATTTTTTTCGCATGGATTTGTAGCTATACCTTCTACATCGCATTGATTTGAAGCTAAATCATGTGTTTCGCTTGGATTTGAAGCTAAACCTTCTACATCGAATTGATTTGAAGCTAAATCATGTGTTTCGCTTGGATTTGAAGCTAAACATTCTACATCGAATTGATTTGAAGCTAAATCATGTGTTTTGCATGGATTTGATGCTAACTCGTTTGTTTCTCCTGCATTTGAAGCTATATCAGTTATATCGCAAGTATCTGATGCTAAATCATGTGTTTCGCTTGGATTTGAAGCTAAACCTTCTACATCGCATTGATTTGAAGCTAAATCATGTTTTTTGCATGGATTTGATGCTAACTCGTTTGTTTCCCCTGTATTTGAAGCTATATCAGTTATATCGCAAGTATCTGATGCTAAATCATGTGTTTCGCTTGGATTTGAAGCTAAACCTTCTACATCGCATTGATTTGAAGCTAAATCATGTTTTTTGCATGGATTTGATGCTAACTCGTTGTTTCCCCTGCATTTGAAGCTATATCAGTTATATCGCAAGTAAATCATGTTAAATCATGTGTTTCGCTGTGGATTTGAAGCTACACCATCAACATCGCATTGATTTGAAGCTAAATCATGTGTTTTGCATTTATTTGATGCTAACTCGTTTGATTCGTCTGCATTTGAAGCAATATCAGTTATATGTCAAGTATCTGACGCTAAATCATGTGTTTCGCATGGATTTGGAGCTAACTCGTTTTTTTCGCAAGCAGTTGCAGCTAAATCGTGTATATCAAAAGTATTAGAAGCTGAACCATTTATATCGCATAGATTTGAAGCTAAGCCTTCTACTTCGAATTGATTTGAAGCTAAATCATGTATTTCGCTTGGGTTTGGTGCTAACTCGTTTGTTCCGCATGCAGTTGAAGCTAAATCATGAATATCGCATGTATTTGAATATAAACCATTTGTTTCGCATGGATTTGAAGCTAAATCATGTGTTTCGTTTGGATTTGAAGCTAAACCTTCTACATCGCATTGATTCGAAGCTAAATCATGTGTTTTGCATGGATTTGATGCTAACTCGTTTGTTTCCCCTGCATTTGAAGCTATATCAGTTATATCACAAGTATCTGATGCTAAATCATTTCTTTCGCATGGATTTGAAGCTAAACCTTCTACATCGCATTGATTTGCAGCTAAATCATGTGTTTCGCACGGATTTGAAGCTAACTTGTTCGTTTCGCCTGCATTTGATGCTATATCACTTATATTGCAAGTGTTTGAAGCTAAATCATTTGTTTCGCATGGATTTGAAGCTAAATCATGTGTTTCGTTTGGATTTGAAGCTAAGCCTTTTACATCGCATTGATTCGAAGCTAAATCATGTGTTTTGCATGGATTTGATGCTAACTCGTTTGTTTCCTCTGCATTTGAAGCTATATCAGTTATATCACAAGTATTTGATGCTAAATCATTTGTTTCGCATGGATTTGAAGCTAAGCCTTCTATTTCGCATTGATTTAAAGCTAAATCATGTGTTTCGTTTGGATTTGAAGCTAAGCCTTCTACATCGCATTGATTTGAAGCTAAATCATGTGTTTTGCATGGATTTGATGCTAACTCGTTCGTTTCGCCTGGATTTGCTGATATATCACTTATATCGCAAGTATCTGAAGCTAAATCATTTGTTTCGCATGGATTTGAAGCTAAAACTTCTACATCGTATTGATTTGAAGCTAAACTTTCTATATCGTATTGATTTGAAGCTAAGTCGTTTGTTTCGTCTGAATTCGAAGCTATATCACTTATATCGCAAGTATCTGAACCTAAATCATATGTTTCGCAAGGATTGGAAACTAAACCTACTACACTGCATTGATTTGCAGCTAAATCATGTGTTTCGCTTGGATTTGAAGCCAACCCTTCTACATCGCATTGATTTGTAGCTAAATCATGTGTTTTGCATGGATTTGAAGCTAAACCTTCTACATCGTATTGATTTGAAGCAAAATCATTTGTTTCGCATGGATTGGAAGCTAAGCCTTCTATTTCGCATGGATTTAAATCTAAATCATGTGTTTCGATTGGATTTGAAGCTAAACCTTCTACACCGCATTGATTTGAATCTAAATCATGTGTTTTGCATGGATTTGATGCTAACTCGTTCGTTTCGCCTGGATTTGATGATATATCACTTATATCACAAGTATCTGAAGCTAAATCATTTGTTTCGCATGGATTTGAAGCTAAAACTTCTACATCGTATTGATTTGAAGCTAAACTTTCTATATCGTATTGATTTGAAGCCAAGTCGTTTGTTTCGTCTGAATTCGAAGCTATATCACTTATATCGCAAGTATCTGATCCTAAATCATATGTTTCGCAAGGATTGGAAACTAAACCTACTACACTGCATTGATTTGCAGCTAAATCATGTGTTTCGCTTGGATTTGAAGCCAACCCTACTACATCGCATTGATTCGAAGCTAAATCATGTGTTTTGCATGGATTTGATGCTAACTCGTTTGTTTCCTCTGCATTTGAAGCTATATTAGTTATATCACAAGTATCTGATGCTAAATCATTTCTTTCGCATGGATTTGAAGCTAAACCTTCTACATCGCATTGATTTGCAGCTAAATCATGTGTTTCGCATGGATTTGAAGCTAACTTGTTCGTTTCGCCTGCATTTGATGCTATATCACTTATATTGCAAGTGTTTGAACCTAAATCATTTGTTTCGCATGGATTTGAAGCTAAGTCTTCTCCTTCGCATTGATTTGAAGCTATCTCATGTGATTCGCTTGGTTTTGAAGCTAAGCCTTCTACTTCGCATGGATTTAAAGATAAATCCTGTGTTTCGCATGGATTTGAAGCTAACTCGTTCGTTTCGCCTGCATTTGGTGCTATATCACTTATATCACAAGTATCTGAAGATGAATCATTTGTTTCGCATGGATTTGAACCAAAACCTTCTACATCGTATTGACTTGAAGCAAAATCATTTGTTTCGCATGGATTTGAAGCTAAGCCTTCTATTTCGCATGGATTTAAATCTAAATCATGTATTTCGCTTGGATTTGAAGCTAAACCTTCTACACCGCGTTGATTTGAAGCTAAATCTTGTGTTTTGCATGGATTTGATGCTAGCTCGTTCGTTTCGCCTGGATTTGATGCTATATCACTTATATCGCAAGTATCTGAAGCTAAATCATTTGTTTCGCATGGATTTGAAGCTAAAACTTCTACATCGTATTGATTTGAAGCTAAGCTTTCTATATCGTATTGATTTGAAGCAAAATCATTTGTTTCGCATGGATTTGAAGCTAAGCCTTCTATTTCGCATGGATTTAAATCTAAATCATGTGTTTCGCTTGGATTTGAAGCTAAACCTTCTACACCGCATTGATTTGATGCTAAATCATGTGTTTTGCATGGATTTGATGCTAACTCGTTCGTTTCGCCTGGATTTGATGCTATATCACTTATATCGCTAGTATCTGAAGCTAAATCATTTGTTTCGCATGGATTTGAAGCTAACACTTCTACATCGTATTGATTTCAAGCTAAGTCGTTTGTTTCGTCTGAATTCGAAGCTATATCACTTATATTGCAAGTATCTGAACCTAAATCATATGTTTCGCATGGATTTGAAGCTAAACCTTCTACATCGCATTGATTTGCAGCTAAATCATGTGTTTCGCACGGATTTGAAGCTAACTTGTTCGTTTCGCCTGCATTTGATGCTATATCACTTATATTGCAAGTGTTTGAAGCTAAATCATTTGTTTCGCATGGATTTGAAGCTAAATCATGTGTTTCGTTTGGATTTGAAGCTAAGCCTTCTACATCGCATTGATTCGAAGCTAAATCATGTGTTTTGCATGGATTTGATGCTAACTCGTTTGTTTCCTCTGCATTTGAAACTATATCAGTTATATCACAAGTATCTGATGCTAAATCATTTGTTTCGCATGGATTTGAAGCTAAGCCTTCTATTTCGCATGGATTTAAAGCTAAATCATGTGTTTCGTTTGGATTTGAAGCTAAGCCTTCTACATCGCATTGATTTGAAGCTAAATCATGTGTTTTGCATGGATTTGATGCTAACTCGTTCGTTTCGCCTAGATTTGATGATATATCACTTATATCGCAAGTATCTGAAGCTAAATCATTTGTTTCGCATGGATTTGAAGCTAAAACTTCTACATCGTATTGATTTCAAGCTAAACTTTCTATATCGTATTGATTTGAAGCTAAGTCGTTTGTTTCGTCTGAATTCGAAGCTATATCACTTATATCGTAAGTATCTGATCCTAAATCATATGTTTCGCAAGGATTGGAAACTAAACCTACTACACTGCATTGATTTGCAGCTAAATCATGTGTTTCGCTTGGATTTGAAGCCAACCCTTCTACATCGCATTGATTTGTAGCTAAATCATGTGTTTTGCATGGATTTGAAGCTAAACCTTCTACATCGTATTGATTTGAAGCAAAATCATTTGTTTCGCATGGATTGGAAGCTAAGCCTTCTATTTCGCATGGATTTAAATCTAAATCATGTGTTTCGATTGAATTTGAAGCTAAACCTTCTACACCGCATTGATTTGAAGCTAAATCATGTGTTTTGCATGGATTTGATGCTAACTCGTTCGTTTCGCCTGGATTTGATGATATATCACTTATATCGCAAGTATCTGAAGCTAAATCATTTGTTTCGCATGGATTTGAAGCTAAAACTTCTACATCGTATTGATTTGAAGCTAAACTTTCTATATCGTATTGATTTGAAGCTAAGTCGTTTGTTTCGTCTGAATTCGAAGCTATATCACTTATATCGCAAGTATCTGATCCTAAATCATATGTTTCGCAAGGATTGGAAACTAAACCTACTACACTGCATTGATTTGCAGCTAAATCATGTGTTTCGCTTGGATTTGAAGCCAAACCTTCTACATCGCATTGATTCGAAGCTAAATCATGTGTTTTGCATGGATTTGATGCTAACTCGTTTGTTTCCTCTGCATTTGAAGCTAGATCAGTTATATCACAAGTATCTGATTCTAAATCATTTGTTTCGCATGGATTTGAAGCTAAGCCTTCTATTTCGCATGGATTTAAAGCTAAATCATGTGTTTCGCTTGGATTTGAAGCTAACTTGTTCGTTTCGCCTGCATTTGATGCTATATCACTTATATTGCAAGTGTTTGAAGCTAAATCATTTGTTTCGCATGGATTTGAAGCTAAACCTTCTACATGGTATCGATTTGAAGCTAAATAATATGTATCGCATGGATTTTGAAGCTGCCCATTTTGATTCGTCTGCATTTGCAGCTATATCACTTATATCACAAGTGCTTGAAGCTAAATCATTTGTTTCGCATGGATTTGAAGCTAAACCTTCTACATCGCATTGATTTGTAACTAAATCATGTGTTTCGCTTGGATTTCATGCTAACTCGGTGTTTTCCCTGCATTTGAAGCTATATCAGTTATATCGCAAGTATCTGATGCTAAATCATTTGTTTCGCATGGATTTGAAGCTAAACCTTCTACATCGCCTTGATTTGCAGCTAAGTCATGTGTTTCTCATGGATTTGAAGCTAACTCGTTCGTTTCGCCTGCATTTGATGCTATATCACTTATATCGCAAGCGTTTGAAGCTAAATCATTTGTTTCGCTTGGATTTGAAGCTATACCTTCTACATCGCTTTGATTTGAAGCTAAATGATATGTATCGCATGGATTTTGAAGCTACCCCGTTTGATTCGTCTGCATTTGTAGCTACATCACTTATATCACAAGTGTTTGAAGCTAAATAATTTGTTTCGCATGGATTTGAAGCTAAACCTTCTACATCGCATTGATTTGTAACTAAATCATGTGTTTCGCTTAGATTTCATGCTAACTCGGTGTTTTCCCTGCATTTGAAGCTATATCAGTTATATCGCAAGTATCTGATGCTAAATCATTTGTTTCGTATGGATTTGAAGCTAAACCTTCTACATCGCCTTGATTTGCAGCTAAGTCATGTGTTTCTCATGGATTTGAATATAACTCGTTCGTTTCGCCTGCATTTGATGCTATATCACTTATATCGCAAGTATCTGAAGCTAAATCATTTGGTTCGCATGGATTTGAAGCTAAACCTTCTACATCGTATTGATTTGAAGCTAAATCATTTGTTTCGCATGGATTTGAAGCTAAGCCTTCTATTTCGCATGGATTTAAAGCTAAATCATGTGTTTCGCTTGGATTTGAAGCTAACTTGTTCGTTTCGCCTGCATTTGATGCTATATCACTTATATTGCAAGTGTTTGAAGCTAAATCATTTGTTTCGCATGGATTTGAAGCTAAACCTTCTACATGGTATCGATTTGAAGCTAAATAATATGTATCGCATGGATTTTGAAGCTGCCCATTTTGATTCGTCTGCATTTGCAGCTATATCACTTATATCACAAGTGCTTGAAGCTAAATCATTTGTTTCGCATGGATTTGAAGCTAAACCTTCTACATCGCATTGATTTGTAACTAAATCATGTGTTTCGCTTGGATTTCATGCTAACTCGGTGTTTTCCCTGCATTTGAAGCTATATCAGTTATATCGCAAGTATCTGATGCTAAATCATTTGTTTCGCATGGATTTGAAGCTAAACCTTCTACATCGCCTTGATTTGCAGCTAAGTCATGTGTTTCTCATGGATTTGAAGCTAACTCGTTCGTTTCGCCTGCATTTGATGCTATATCACTTATATCGCAAGCGTTTGAAGCTAAATCATTTGTTTCGCTTGGATTTGAAGCTATACCTTCTACATCGCTTTGATTTGAAGCTAAATGATATGTATCGCATGGATTTTGAAGCTACCCCGTTTGATTCGTCTGCATTTGTAGCTACATCACTTATATCACAAGTGTTTGAAGCTAAATAATTTGTTTCGCATGGATTTGAAGCTAAACCTTCTACATCGCATTGATTTGTAACTAAATCATGTGTTTCGCTTGGATTTCATGCTAACTCGGTGTTTTCCCTGCATTTGAAGCTATATCAGTTATATCGCAAGTATCTGATGCTAAATCATTTGTTTCGCATGGATTTGAAGCTAAACCTACTACATCGCCTTGATTTGCAGCTAAGTCATGTGTTTCTCATGGATTTGAATATAACTCGTTCGTTTCGCCTGCATTTGATGCTATATCACTTATATCGCAAGCGTTTGAAGCTAAATCATTTGCTTCGCTTGGATTTGAAGCTATACCTTCTACATCGCTTTGATTTGAAGCTAAATCATGTGTTCTGCATGGATTTCATGCTAACTCGTTTGATTCCCCTGCATTTGAAGCTATTTCAGTTATATCGCAAGTATCGGATGCTAAATCATGTGTTTCGCTTGGAGTTTAAGCTAAACCTCCTACATCGCATTGATTCGAAGCTAAATCATGTGTTTCGATTGGATTTGAAACTAAACCTTCTACATCGTATTGATTTGAAGCTAAATCATTTGTTCCGCATGGATTTGAAGCTAAAACTTCTACATCGTATTGATTTGAGGCTAAACTTTCTATATCGTATTGATTTGAAGCTAAGTCGTTTCTTTCGTCTGAATTCGAAGCTATATCACTTATATCGCAAGTATCTGAACCTAAATCATATGTTTCGCATGGATTGGAAGCTAAACCTTCTACATCGTATCGATTTGAAGCTAAATGATATGTATCGCATGGATTTTGAAGCTGCCCATTTTGATTCGTCTGCATTTGCAGCTATATCACTTATATCACAAGTGCTTGAAGCTAAATCATTCGATTCGCATGGATTTGAAGCTAAACCTTCTACATCGTATTGATTTGAAGCTAAATCATGTGTTTCGCCTGGATTTGAAGCTAAGCCTTCTATTTCGCATGGATTTAAATCTAAATCATGTGTTTCGATTGGATTTGAAGCTAAACCTTCAACACTGCATTGATTTGAAGCTAAATCATGTGTTTTGCATGGATTTGATGCTAACTCGTTCGTTTGGCCTGGATTTGATGCTATATCACTTACATCGCAAGTATCTGAAGCTAAATCATTTGTTTCGCATGGATTTGAAGCTAAACCTTCTACATCGTATTGATTTGAAGCTAAATCAATTGTTTCGCATGGATTTGATGCTAACTCGTTCGTTTCGCCTGGATTTGATGCTATATCACTTATATCGCAAGTATCTGAAGCTAAATCATTTGTTCCGCATGGATTTGAAGCTAAAACTTCTACATCGTATTGATTTGAAGCTAAATCATTTGTTTCGCATGGATTAGAAGCTAAGCCTTCTATTTCGCATGGATTTAAAGCTAAATCATGTGTTTCGCTTGGATTTGAAGCTAACTTGTTCGTTTCGCCTGCATTTGATGCTATATCACTTATATTGCAAGTGTTTGAAGCTAAATCATTTGTTTCGCATGGATTTGAAGCTAAACCTTCTACATGGTATCGATTTGAAGCTAAATAATATGTATCGCATGGATTTTGAAGCTGCCCATTTTGATTCGTCTGCATTTGCAGCTATATCACTTATATCACAAGTGCTTGAAGCTAAATCATTTGTTTCGCATGGATTTGAAGCTAAACCTTCTACATCGCATTGATTTGTAACTAAATCATGTGTTTCGCTTGGATTTCATGCTAACTCGGTGTTTTCCCTGCATTTGAAGCTATATCAGTTATATCGCAAGTATCTGATGCTAAATCATTTGTTTCGCATGGATTTGAAGCTAAACCTTCTACATCGCCTTGATTTGCAGCTAAGTCATGTGTTTCTCATGGATTTGAAGCTAACTCGTTCGTTCCGCCTGCATTTGATGCTATATCTCTTATATCGCAAGCGTTTGAAGCTAAATCATTTGTTTCGCTTGGATTTGAAGCTATACCTTCTACATCGCTTTGATTTGAAGCTAAATGATATGTATCGCATGGATTTTGAAGCTACCCCGTTTGATTCGTCTGCATTTGTAGCTACATCACTTATATCACAAGTGTTTGAAGCTAAATAATTTGTTTCGCATGGATTTGAAGCTAAACCTTCTACATCGCCTTGATTTGTAACTAAATCATGTGTTTCGCTTGGATTTCATGCTAACTCGGTGTTTTCCCTGCATTTGAAGCTATATCAGTTATATCGCAAGTATCTGATGCTAAATCATTTGTTTCGCATGGATTTGAAGCTAAACCTTCTACATCGCCTTGATTTGCAGCTAAGTCATGTGTTTCTCATGGATTTGAATATAACTCGTTCGTTTCGCCTGCATTTGATGCTATATCACTTATATCGCAAGTATCTGAAGCTAAATCATTTGGTTCGCATGGATTTGAAGCTAAACCTTCTACATCGTATTGATTTGAAGCTAAATCATTTGTTTCGCATGGATTTGAAGCTAAGCCTTCTATTTCGCATGGATTTAAAGCTAAATCATGTGTTTCGCTTGGATTTGAAGCTAACTTGTTCGTTTCGCCTGCATTTGATGCTATATCACTTATATTGCAAGTGTTTGAAGCTAAATCATTTGTTTCGCATGGATTTGAAGCTAAACCTTCTACATGGTATCGATTTGAAGCTAAATAATATGTATCGCATGGATTTAGAAGCTGCCCATTTTGATTCGTCTGCATTTGCAGCTATATCACTTATATCACAAGTGCTTGAAGCTAAATCATTTGTTTCGCATGGATTTGAAGCTAAACCTTCTACATCGCATTGATTTGTAACTAAATCATGTGTTTCGCTTGGATTTCATGCTAACTCGGTGTTTTCCCTGCATTTGAAGCTATATCAGTTATATCGCAAGTATCTGATGCTAAATCATTTGTTTCGCATGGATTTGAAGCTAAACCTTCTACATCGCCTTGATTTGCAGCTAAGTCATGTGTTTCTCATGGATTTGAAGCTAACTCGTTCGTTTCGCCTGCATTTGATGCTATATCACTTATATCGCAAGCGTTTGAAGCTAAATCATTTGTTTCGCTTGGATTTGAAGCTATACCTTCTACATCGCTTTGATTTGAAGCTAAATGATATGTATCGCATGGATTTTGAAGCTACCCCGTTTGATTCGTCTGCATTTGTAGCTACATCACTTATATCACAAGTGTTTGAAGCTAAATAATTTGTTTCGCATGGATTTGAAGCTAAACCTTCTACATCGCATTGATTTGTAACTAAATCATGTGTTTCGCTTGGATTTCATGCTAACTCGGTGTTTTCCCTGCATTTGAAGCTATATCAGTTATATCGCAAGTATCTGATGCTAAATCATTTGTTTCGCATGGATTTGAAGCTAAACCTTCTACATCGCCTTGATTTGCAGCTAAGTCATGTGTTTCTCATGGATTTGAATATAACTCGTTCGTTTCGCCTGCATTTGATGCTGTATCACTTATATCGCAAGCGTTTGAAGCTAAATCATTTGCTTCGCTTGGATTTGAAGCTATACCTTCTACATCGCTTTGATTTGAAGCTAAATCATGTGTTCTGCATGGATTTCATGCTAACTCGTTTGATTCCCCTGCATTTGAAGCTATTTCAGTTATATCGCAAGTATCTGATGCTAAATCATGTGTTTCGCTTGGAGTTTAAGCTAAACCTCCTACATCGCATTGATTCGAAGCTAAATCATGTGTTTCGATTGGATTTGAAACTAAACCTTCTACATCGTATTGATTTGAAGCTAAATCATTTGTTCCGCATGGATTTGAAGCTAAAACTTCTACATCGTATTGATTTGAGGCTAAACTTTCTATATCGTATTGATTTGAAGCTAAGTCGTTTCTTTCGTCTGAATTCGAAGCTATATCACTTATATCGCAAGTATCTGAACCTAAATCATATGTTTCGCATGGATTGGAAGCTAAACCTTCTACATCGTATCGATTTGAAGCTAAATGATATGTATCGCATGGATTTTGAAGCTGCCCATTTTGATTCGTCTGCATTTGCAGCTATATCACTTATATCACAAGTGCTTGAAGCTAAATCATTCGTTTCGCATGGATTTGAAGCTAAACCTTCTACATCGTATTGATTTGAAGCTAAATCATGTGTTTCGCCTGGATTTGAAGCTAAGCCTTCTATTTCGCATGGATTTAAATCTAAATCATGCGTTTCGATTGGATTTGAAGCTAAACCTTCAACACTGCATTGATTTGAAGCTAAATCATGTGTTTTGCATGGATTTGATGCTAACTCGTTCGTTTCGCCTGGATTTGATGCTATATCACTTACATCGCAAGTATCTGAAGCTAAATCATTTGTTTCGCATGGATTTGAAGCTAAACCTTCTACATCGTATTGATTCGAAGCTAAATCAATTGTTTCGCATGGATTTGATGCTAACTCGTTCGTTTCGCCTGGATTTGATGCTATATCACTTATATCGCAAGTATCTGAAGCTAAATCATTTGTTCCGCATGGATTTGAAGCTAAAACTTCTACATCGTATTGATTTGAAGCTAAACTTTCTATATCGTATTGATTTGAAGCTAAGTCGTTTGTTTCGTCTGAATTCGAAGCTATATCACTTAAATCGCAAGTATCTGAACCTAAATCATATGTTTCGCATGGATTGGAATCTAAACCTACTACACTGCATTGATTTGCAGCTAAATCATGTGTTTCGCTTGGATTTGAAGCTAAACCTTCTTCATCGTATTGATTTGAAGCTAAATCATTTGTTTCGCATGGATTTGAAGCTAAGCCTTCTATTTCGCATGGATTTAAAGCTAAATCATGTGTTTCGTTTGGATTTGAAGCTAAACCTTCTACATCGCATTGATTTGAAGCTAAATCATGTGTTTTGCATGGATTTGATGCTAACTCGTTCGTTTCGCCTGGATTCGAAGCTATATCACTTATATCGCAAGTATCTGAACCTAAATCATATGTTTCGCATGGATTTGAATCTATACCTTCTACATCGCATTGATTTGCAGCTAAATCATGTGTTTCGCATGGATTTGAAGCTAACTCGTTCGTTCCGCCTGCTTTGATGCTATATCACTTATATCGCAAGTATTTGAAGCTAAATCATTTGTTTCGCATGGATTTGAAGCTAAACCTTCGACATCGCATTGATTTGAAGCTAAATCATGTGTTTTGCATGGATTTTATAATAACTCGTTTGTTTCCCCTGCATTTAAAGCTATATCAGTTATATCGCAAGTATCTGATGCTAAATGATTTGTTTAGCATGGATTTGAAGTTAAACCTTCTACATCGCATTGATTTGCAGCTAAATCATGTGTTTCGCATGGATTTGAAGCTAACTCGTTTGTTTTGCAAGCAGTTGCAGCTAAATCGTGTATATCACAAGTATTAGAAGCTGAACCATTTATATCGCATGGATTTGAAGCTAAGCCTTCTACTTCGAATTGATTTGAAGCTAAATCATGTGTTTCGCTTGGATTTGAAGCTAAACCTTCTACATCGCATTGATTTGAAGCTAAATAATATGTTTCGTATGGAGTTGAAGCTACAACGTTTGTTTCGTCTGCATTTGAAGCTATATCACTTATATCGCAAGTATCTGAAGCTGTATCATTTGTTTCGCATTGATTTGAAGCTAAACCTTCTACATCGAATTGATTTGAATCTAAATCATGTGTTTTGCATGGATTTGATGCTAACTCGTTTGTTTCCCCTGCATTTGAAGCTATATCAGTCATATCGCAAGTATCTGATGGTAAATCATGTGTTTCGTTTGGATTTGAAGCTAAGCCTTCTACATCGCATTGATTTGAAGCTAAATCATGTGTTTTGCATGGATTTGATGCTAACTCGTTCGTTTCGCCTGGATTTGCTGATATATCACTTATATCGCAAGTATCTGAAGCTAAATCATTTGTTTCGCATGGATTTGAAGCTAAAACTTCTACATCGTATTGATTTGAAGCTAAACTTTCTATATCGTATTGATTTGAAGCTAAGTCGTTTGTTTCGTCTGAATTCGAAGCTATATCACTTATATCGCAAGTATCTGAACCTAAATCATATGTTTCGCAAGGATTGGAAACTAAACCTACTACACTGCATTGATTTGCAGCTAAATCATGTGTTTCGCTTGGATTTGAAGCCAACCCTTCTACATCGCATTGATTTGTAGCTAAATCATGTGTTTTGCATGGATTTGAAGCTAAACCTTCTACATCGTATTGATTTGAAGCAAAATCATTTGTTTCGCATGGATTGGAAGCTAAGCCTTCTATTTCGCATGGATTTAAATCTAAATCATGTGTTTCGATTGGATTTGAAGCTAAACCTTCTACACCGCATTGATTTGAATCTAAATCATGTGTTTTGCATGGATTTGATGCTAACTCGTTCGTTTCGCCTGGATTTGATGATATATCACTTATATCACAAGTATCTGAAGCTAAATCATTTGTTTCGCATGGATTTGAAGCTAAAACTTCTACACTGCATTGATTTGCAGCTAAATCATGTGTTTCGCTTGGATTTGAAGCCAACCCTACTACATCGCATTGATTCGAAGCTAAATCATGTGTTTTGCATGGATTTGATGCTAACTCGTTTGTTTCCTCTGCATTTGAAGCTATATTAGTTATATCACAAGTATCTGATGCTAAATCATTTCTTTCGCATGGATTTGAAGCTAAACCTTCTACATCGCATTGATTTGCAGCTAAATCATGTGTTTCGCATGGATTTGAAGCTAACTTGTTCGTTTCGCCTGCATTTGATGCTATATCACTTATATTGCAAGTGTTTGAACCTAAATCATTTGTTTCGCATGGATTTGAAGCTAAGTCTTCTCCTTCGCATTGATTTGAAGCTATCTCATGTGATTCGCTTGGTTTTGAAGCTAAGCCTTCTACTTCGCATGGATTTAAAGATAAATCCTGTGTTTCGCATGGATTTGAAGCTAACTCGTTCGTTTCGCCTGCATTTGGTGCTATATCACTTATATCACAAGTATCTGAAGATGAATCATTTGTTTCGCATGGATTTGAACCAAAACCTTCTACATCGTATTGACTTGAAGCAAAATCATTTGTTTCGCATGGATTTGAAGCTATCCTTCTATTTCGCATGGATTTAAATCTAAATCATGTATTTCGCTTGGATTTGAAGCTAAACCTTCTACACCGCGTTGATTTGAAGCTAAATCTTGTGTTTTGCATGGATTTGATGCTAGCTCGTTCGTTTCGCCTGGATTTGATGCTATATCACTTATATCGCAAGTATCTGAAGCTAAATCATTTGTTTCGCATGGATTTGAAGCTAAAACTTCTACATCGTATTGATTTGAAGCTAAGCTTTCTATATCGTATTGATTTGAAGCAAAATCATTTGTTTCGCATGGATTTGAAGCTAAGCCTTCTATTTCGCATGGATTTAAATCTAAATCATGTGTTTCGCTTGGATTTGAAGCTAAACCTTCTACACCGCATTGATTTGATGCTAAATCATGTGTTTTGCATGGATTTGATGCTAACTCGTTCGTTTCGCCTGGATTTGATGCTATATCACTTATATCGCTAGTATCTGAAGCTAAATCATTTGTTTCGCATGGATTTGAAGCTAACACTTCTACATCGTATTGATTTCAAGCTAAGTCGTTTGTTTCGTCTGAATTCGAAGCTATATCACTTATATTGCAAGTATCTGAACCTAAATCATATGTTTCGCATGGATTTGAAGCTAAACCTTCTACATCGCATTGATTTGCAGCTAAATCATGTGTTTCGCACGGATTTGAAGCTAACTTGTTCGTTTCGCCTGCATTTGATGCTATATCACTTATATTGCAAGTGTTTGAAGCTAAATCATTTGTTTCGCATGGATTTGAAGCTAAATCATGTGTTTCGTTTGGATTTGAAGCTAAGCCTTCTACATCGCATTGATTCGAAGCTAAATCATGTGTTTTGCATGGATTTGATGCTAACTCGTTTGTTTCCTCTGCATTTGAAACTATATCAGTTATATCACAAGTATCTGATGCTAAATCATTTGTTTCGCATGGATTTGAAGCTAAGCCTTCTATTTCGCATGGATTTAAAGCTAAATCATGTGTTTCGTTTGGATTTGAAGCTAAGCCTTCTACATCGCATTGATTTGAAGCTAAATCATGTGTTTTGCATGGATTTGATGCTAACTCGTTCGTTTCGCCTAGATTTGATGATATATCACTTATATCGCAAGTATCTGAAGCTAAATCATTTGTTTCGCATGGATTTGAAGCTAAAACTTCTACATCGTATTGATTTCAAGCTAAACTTTCTATATCGTATTGATTTGAAGCTAAGTCGTTTGTTTCGTCTGAATTCGAAGCTATATCACTTATATCGTAAGTATCTGATCCTAAATCATATGTTTCGCAAGGATTGGAAACTAAACCTACTACACTGCATTGATTTGCAGCTAAATCATGTGTTTCGCTTGGATTTGAAGCCAACCCTTCTACATCGCATTGATTTGTAGCTAAATCATGTGTTTTGCATGGATTTGAAGCTAAACCTTCTACATCGTATTGATTTGAAGCAAAATCATTTGTTTCGCATGGATTGGAAGCTAAGCCTTCTATTTCGCATGGATTTAAATCTAAATCATGTGTTTCGATTGAATTTGAAGCTAAACCTTCTACACCGCATTGATTTGAAGCTAAATCATGTGTTTTGCATGGATTTGATGCTAACTCGTTCGTTTCGCCTGGATTTGATGATATATCACTTATATCGCAAGTATCTGAAGCTAAATCATTTGTTTCGCATGGATTTGAAGCTAAAACTTCTACATCGTATTGATTTGAAGCTAAACTTTCTATATCGTATTGATTTGAAGCTAAGTCGTTTGTTTCGTCTGAATTCGAAGCTATATCACTTATATCGCAAGTATCTGATCCTAAATCATATGTTTCGCAAGGATTGGAAACTAAACCTACTACACTGCATTGATTTGCAGCTAAATCATGTGTTTCGCTTGGATTTGAAGCCAAACCTTCTACATCGCATTGATTCGAAGCTAAATCATGTGTTTTGCATGGATTTGATGCTAACTCGTTTGTTTCCTCTGCATTTGAAGCTAGATCAGTTATATCACAAGTATCTGATTCTAAATCATTTGTTTCGCATGGATTTGAAGCTAAGCCTTCTATTTCGCATGGATTTAAAGCTAAATCATGTGTTTCGCTTGGATTTGAAGCTAACTTGTTCGTTTCGCCTGCATTTGATGCTATATCACTTATATTGCAAGTGTTTGAAGCTAAATCATTTGTTTCGCATGGATTTGAAGCTAAACCTTCTACATGGTATCGATTTGAAGCTAAATAATATGTATCGCATGGATTTTGAAGCTGCCCATTTTGATTCGTCTGCATTTGCAGCTATATCACTTATATCACAAGTGCTTGAAGCTAAATCATTTGTTTCGCATGGATTTGAAGCTAAACCTTCTACATCGCATTGATTTGTAACTAAATCATGTGTTTCGCTTGGATTTCATGCTAACTCGGTGTTTTCCCTGCATTTGAAGCTATATCAGTTATATCGCAAGTATCTGATGCTAAATCATTTGTTTCGCATGGATTTGAAGCTAAACCTTCTACATCGCCTTGATTTGCAGCTAAGTCATGTGTTTCTCATGGATTTGAAGCTAACTCGTTCGTTTCGCCTGCATTTGATGCTATATCACTTATATCGCAAGCGTTTGAAGCTAAATCATTTGTTTCGCTTGGATTTGAAGCTATACCTTCTACATCGCTTTGATTTGAAGCTAAATGATATGTATCGCATGGATTTTGAAGCTACCCCGTTTGATTCGTCTGCATTTGTAGCTACATCACTTATATCACAAGTGTTTGAAGCTAAATAATTTGTTTCGCATGGATTTGAAGCTAAACCTTCTACATCGCATTGATTTGTAACTAAATCATGTGTTTCGCTTAGATTTCATGCTAACTCGGTGTTTTCCCTGCATTTGAAGCTATATCAGTTATATCGCAAGTATCTGATGCTAAATCATTTGTTTCGTATGGATTTGAAGCTAAACCTTCTACATCGCCTTGATTTGCAGCTAAGTCATGTGTTTCTCATGGATTTGAATATAACTCGTTCGTTTCGCCTGCATTTGATGCTATATCACTTATATCGCAAGTATCTGAAGCTAAATCATTTGGTTCGCATGGATTTGAAGCTAAACCTTCTACATCGTATTGATTTGAAGCTAAATCATTTGTTTCGCATGGATTTGAAGCTAAGCCTTCTATTTCGCATGGATTTAAAGCTAAATCATGTGTTTCGCTTGGATTTGAAGCTAACTTGTTCGTTTCGCCTGCATTTGATGCTATATCACTTATATTGCAAGTGTTTGAAGCTAAATCATTTGTTTCGCATGGATTTGAAGCTAAACCTTCTACATGGTATCGATTTGAAGCTAAATAATATGTATCGCATGGATTTTGAAGCTGCCCATTTTGATTCGTCTGCATTTGCAGCTATATCACTTATATCACAAGTGCTTGAAGCTAAATCATTTGTTTCGCATGGATTTGAAGCTAAACCTTCTACATCGCATTGATTTGTAACTAAATCATGTGTTTCGCTTGGATTTCATGCTAACTCGGTGTTTTCCCTGCATTTGAAGCTATATCAGTTATATCGCAAGTATCTGATGCTAAATCATTTGTTTCGCATGGATTTGAAGCTAAACCTTCTACATCGCCTTGATTTGCAGCTAAGTCATGTGTTTCTCATGGATTTGAAGCTAACTCGTTCGTTTCGCCTGCATTTGATGCTATATCACTTATATCGCAAGCGTTTGAAGCTAAATCATTTGTTTCGCTTGGATTTGAAGCTATACCTTCTACATCGCTTTGATTTGAAGCTAAATGATATGTATCGCATGGATTTTGAAGCTACCCCGTTTGATTCGTCTGCATTTGTAGCTACATCACTTATATCACAAGTGTTTGAAGCTAAATAATTTGTTTCGCATGGATTTGAAGCTAAACCTTCTACATCGCATTGATTTGTAACTAAATCATGTGTTTCGCTTGGATTTCATGCTAACTCGGTGTTTTCCCTGCATTTGAAGCTATATCAGTTATATCGCAAGTATCTGATGCTAAATCATTTGTTTCGCATGGATTTGAAGCTAAACCTACTACATCGCCTTGATTTGCAGCTAAGTCATGTGTTTCTCATGGATTTGAATATAACTCGTTCGTTTCGCCTGCATTTGATGCTATATCACTTATATCGCAAGCGTTTGAAGCTAAATCATTTGCTTCGCTTGGATTTGAAGCTATACCTTCTACATCGCTTTGATTTGAAGCTAAATCATGTGTTCTGCATGGATTTCATGCTAACTCGTTTGATTCCCCTGCATTTGAAGCTATTTCAGTTATATCGCAAGTATCGGATGCTAAATCATGTGTTTCGCTTGGAGTTTAAGCTAAACCTCCTACATCGCATTGATTCGAAGCTAAATCATGTGTTTCGATTGGATTTGAAACTAAACCTTCTACATCGTATTGATTTGAAGCTAAATCATTTGTTCCGCATGGATTTGAAGCTAAAACTTCTACATCGTATTGATTTGAGGCTAAACTTTCTATATCGTATTGATTTGAAGCTAAGTCGTTTCTTTCGTCTGAATTCGAAGCTATATCACTTATATCGCAAGTATCTGAACCTAAATCATATGTTTCGCATGGATTGGAAGCTAAACCTTCTACATCGTATCGATTTGAAGCTAAATGATATGTATCGCATGGATTTTGAAGCTGCCCATTTTGATTCGTCTGCATTTGCAGCTATATCACTTATATCACAAGTGCTTGAAGCTAAATCATTCGATTCGCATGGATTTGAAGCTAAACCTTCTACATCGTATTGATTTGAAGCTAAATCATGTGTTTCGCCTGGATTTGAAGCTAAGCCTTCTATTTCGCATGGATTTAAATCTAAATCATGTGTTTCGATTGGATTTGAAGCTAAACCTTCAACACTGCATTGATTTGAAGCTAAATCATGTGTTTTGCATGGATTTGATGCTAACTCGTTCGTTTGGCCTGGATTTGATGCTATATCACTTACATCGCAAGTATCTGAAGCTAAATCATTTGTTTCGCATGGATTTGAAGCTAAACCTTCTACATCGTATTGATTTGAAGCTAAATCAATTGTTTCGCATGGATTTGATGCTAACTCGTTCGTTTCGCCTGGATTTGATGCTATATCACTTATATCGCAAGTATCTGAAGCTAAATCATTTGTTCCGCATGGATTTGAAGCTAAAACTTCTACATCGTATTGATTTGAAGCTAAATCATTTGTTTCGCATGGATTAGAAGCTAAGCCTTCTATTTCGCATGGATTTAAAGCTAAATCATGTGTTTCGCTTGGATTTGAAGCTAACTTGTTCGTTTCGCCTGCATTTGATGCTATATCACTTATATTGCAAGTGTTTGAAGCTAAATCATTTGTTTCGCATGGATTTGAAGCTAAACCTTCTACATGGTATCGATTTGAAGCTAAATAATATGTATCGCATGGATTTTGAAGCTGCCCATTTTGATTCGTCTGCATTTGCAGCTATATCACTTATATCACAAGTGCTTGAAGCTAAATCATTTGTTTCGCATGGATTTGAAGCTAAACCTTCTACATCGCATTGATTTGTAACTAAATCATGTGTTTCGCTTGGATTTCATGCTAACTCGGTGTTTTCCCTGCATTTGAAGCTATATCAGTTATATCGCAAGTATCTGATGCTAAATCATTTGTTTCGCATGGATTTGAAGCTAAACCTTCTACATCGCCTTGATTTGCAGCTAAGTCATGTGTTTCTCATGGATTTGAAGCTAACTCGTTCGTTCCGCCTGCATTTGATGCTATATCTCTTATATCGCAAGCGTTTGAAGCTAAATCATTTGTTTCGCTTGGATTTGAAGCTATACCTTCTACATCGCTTTGATTTGAAGCTAAATGATATGTATCGCATGGATTTTGAAGCTACCCCGTTTGATTCGTCTGCATTTGTAGCTACATCACTTATATCACAAGTGTTTGAAGCTAAATAATTTGTTTCGCATGGATTTGAAGCTAAACCTTCTACATCGCCTTGATTTGTAACTAAATCATGTGTTTCGCTTGGATTTCATGCTAACTCGGTGTTTTCCCTGCATTTGAAGCTATATCAGTTATATCGCAAGTATCTGATGCTAAATCATTTGTTTCGCATGGATTTGAAGCTAAACCTTCTACATCGCCTTGATTTGCAGCTAAGTCATGTGTTTCTCATGGATTTGAATATAACTCGTTCGTTTCGCCTGCATTTGATGCTATATCACTTATATCGCAAGTATCTGAAGCTAAATCATTTGGTTCGCATGGATTTGAAGCTAAACCTTCTACATCGTATTGATTTGAAGCTAAATCATTTGTTTCGCATGGATTTGAAGCTAAGCCTTCTATTTCGCATGGATTTAAAGCTAAATCATGTGTTTCGCTTGGATTTGAAGCTAACTTGTTCGTTTCGCCTGCATTTGATGCTATATCACTTATATTGCAAGTGTTTGAAGCTAAATCATTTGTTTCGCATGGATTTGAAGCTAAACCTTCTACATGGTATCGATTTGAAGCTAAATAATATGTATCGCATGGATTTAGAAGCTGCCCATTTTGATTCGTCTGCATTTGCAGCTATATCACTTATATCACAAGTGCTTGAAGCTAAATCATTTGTTTCGCATGGATTTGAAGCTAAACCTTCTACATCGCATTGATTTGTAACTAAATCATGTGTTTCGCTTGGATTTCATGCTAACTCGGTGTTTTCCCTGCATTTGAAGCTATATCAGTTATATCGCAAGTATCTGATGCTAAATCATTTGTTTCGCATGGATTTGAAGCTAAACCTTCTACATCGCCTTGATTTGCAGCTAAGTCATGTGTTTCTCATGGATTTGAAGCTAACTCGTTCGTTTCGCCTGCATTTGATGCTATATCACTTATATCGCAAGCGTTTGAAGCTAAATCATTTGTTTCGCTTGGATTTGAAGCTATACCTTCTACATCGCTTTGATTTGAAGCTAAATGATATGTATCGCATGGATTTTGAAGCTACCCCGTTTGATTCGTCTGCATTTGTAGCTACATCACTTATATCACAAGTGTTTGAAGCTAAATAATTTGTTTCGCATGGATTTGAAGCTAAACCTTCTACATCGCATTGATTTGTAACTAAATCATGTGTTTCGCTTGGATTTCATGCTAACTCGGTGTTTTCCCTGCATTTGAAGCTATATCAGTTATATCGCAAGTATCTGATGCTAAATCATTTGTTTCGCATGGATTTGAAGCTAAAACTTCTACATCGCCTTGATTTGCAGCTAAGTCATGTGTTTCTCATGGATTTGAATATAACTCGTTCGTTTCGCCTGCATTTGATGCTGTATCACTTATATCGCAAGCGTTTGAAGCTAAATCATTTGCTTCGCTTGGATTTGAAGCTATACCTTCTACATCGCTTTGATTTGAAGCTAAATCATGTGTTCTGCATGGATTTCATGCTAACTCGTTTGATTCCCCTGCATTTGAAGCTATTTCAGTTATATCGCAAGTATCTGATGCTAAATCATGTGTTTCGCTTGGAGTTTAAGCTAAACCTCCTACATCGCATTGATTCGAAGCTAAATCATGTGTTTCGATTGGATTTGAAACTAAACCTTCTACATCGTATTGATTTGAAGCTAAATCATTTGTTCCGCATGGATTTGAAGCTAAAACTTCTACATCGTATTGATTTGAGGCTAAACTTTCTATATCGTATTGATTTGAAGCTAAGTCGTTTCTTTCGTCTGAATTCGAAGCTATATCACTTATATCGCAAGTATCTGAACCTAAATCATATGTTTCGCATGGATTGGAAGCTAAACCTTCTACATCGTATCGATTTGAAGCTAAATGATATGTATCGCATGGATTTTGAAGCTGCCCATTTTGATTCGTCTGCATTTGCAGCTATATCACTTATATCACAAGTGCTTGAAGCTAAATCATTCGTTTCGCATGGATTTGAAGCTAAACCTTCTACATCGTATTGATTTGAAGCTAAATCATGTGTTTCGCCTGGATTTGAAGCTAAGCCTTCTATTTCGCATGGATTTAAATCTAAATCATGCGTTTCGATTGGATTTGAAGCTAAACCTTCAACACTGCATTGATTTGAAGCTAAATCATGTGTTTTGCATGGATTTGATGCTAACTCGTTCGTTTCGCCTGGATTTGATGCTATATCACTTACATCGCAAGTATCTGAAGCTAAATCATTTGTTTCGCATGGATTTGAAGCTAAACCTTCTACATCGTATTGATTCGAAGCTAAATCAATTGTTTCGCATGGATTTGATGCTAACTCGTTCGTTTCGCCTGGATTTGATGCTATATCACTTATATCGCAAGTATCTGAAGCTAAATCATTTGTTCCGCATGGATTTGAAGCTAAAACTTCTACATCGTATTGATTTGAAGCTAAACTTTCTATATCGTATTGATTTGAAGCTAAGTCGTTTGTTTCGTCTGAATTCGAAGCTATATCACTTAAATCGCAAGTATCTGAACCTAAATCATATGTTTCGCATGGATTGGAATCTAAACCTACTACACTGCATTGATTTGCAGCTAAATCATGTGTTTCGCTTGGATTTGAAGCTAAACCTTCTTCATCGTATTGATTTGAAGCTAAATCATTTGTTTCGCATGGATTTGAAGCTAAGCCTTCTATTTCGCATGGATTTAAAGCTAAATCATGTGTTTCGTTTGGATTTGAAGCTAAACCTTCTACATCGCATTGATTTGAAGCTAAATCATGTGTTTTGCATGGATTTGATGCTAACTCGTTCGTTTCGCCTGGATTCGAAGCTATATCACTTATATCGCAAGTATCTGAACCTAAATCATATGTTTCGCATGGATTTGAATCTATACCTTCTACATCGCATTGATTTGCAGCTAAATCATGTGTTTCGCATGGATTTGAAGCTAACTCGTTCGTTCCGCCTGCTTTGATGCTATATCACTTATATCGCAAGTATTTGAAGCTAAATCATTTGTTTCGCATGGATTTGAAGCTAAACCTTCGACATCGCATTGATTTGAAGCTAAATCATGTGTTTTGCATGGATTTTATAATAACTCGTTTGTTTCCCCTGCATTTAAAGCTATATCAGTTATATCGCAAGTATCTGATGCTAAATGATTTGTTTAGCATGGATTTGAAGTTAAACCTTCTACATCGCATTGATTTGCAGCTAAATCATGTGTTTCGCATGGATTTGAAGCTAACTCGTTTGTTTTGCAAGCAGTTGCAGCTAAATCGTGTATATCACAAGTATTAGAAGCTGAACCATTTATATCGCATGGATTTGAAGCTAAGCCTTCTACTTCGAATTGATTTGAAGCTAAATCATGTGTTTCGCTTGGATTTGAAGCTAAACCTTCTACATCGCATTGATTTGAAGCTAAATAATATGTTTCGTATGGAGTTGAAGCTACAACGTTTGTTTCGTCTGCATTTGAAGCTATATCACTTATATCGCAAGTATCTGAAGCTGTATCATTTGTTTCGCATTGATTTGAAGCTAAACCTTCTACATCGAATTGATTTGAATCTAAATCATGTGTTTTGCATGGATTTGATGCTAACTCGTTTGTTTCCCCTGCATTTGAAGCTATATCAGTCATATCGCAAGTATCTGATGGTAAATCATGTGTTTCGCTAGGATTTGAAGCTAAACCTTCTACTTCGCATGGATTTAAAGCTAAATGATGTGTACCGCATGGTTCTTGAAGCTCCCCCGTTTGATTCGTCTGCATTTGCAGCTATATCACATATATCACAAGTGTTTGAAGCTAATTGATTTGTTTGGCATTGATTTGAAGCTAAGCCTTCTACATCACATTTATTTGCAGCTAAATCATGTGTTTCGCATGGATTTTGTAGCTAACTCGTTTGTTTTGTCCTGCATTTGAAGCTATATCACTTATATCGCAAGTATCTGAAGCTAAATCATTTGTGCCGCATGGATTTGAAGCTAAAACTTCAACATCGCATTGATTTCAATCTAAATCATGTGTATCGTATGGATTTTGAAGCTAACTCGTTTGTTTCTCCTGCATTTGAAGCTATATCACATATATCGCAATTATCTGAAGCTAAATCATTTGTGTCGCATGGATCTGAAGCTAAACCTTCTACATCGCATTGATTTGAAGATGAATCTTGTGTTTTGCTTGGATTTGAAGCTAACTTGTTTGTTTCTCCTGCATTTGAAGCTATATCACTTATTTCGCAAGTATCTGATGCAAGCAATTTGTGTCGCACGGATTTGAAGCTAAACCCTCCACATCGCATTGGTTTGAAGCTAAACCGTCCACATCGCATTGGTTTGAAGCTAAACCTTCTACATTGCATTGATTTGAAGCTAAATAATATGTTTCGTATGGAGTTGTAGCTAAACCTTCTACATCGTATTGATTTGAAGCTAGCTCATTTGTTTCGCATGGATTAGAAGCTAAACATTCTACATCGCATGGATTTGAAGCTAAACCTTCTACATCGTATTGATTTGAAGCTAACTCATTTGTTTCGCATGGATTAGAAGCTAAACATTCTACATCGCATGGATTTGAAGCTACACCTTCTACATCGTATTGATTTGAAGCTAAGTCGTTTGTTTCGTCTGAATTCGAAGGTATATCACTTATATCGGAAGTATCTGAACCTAAATCATTTGTTTCGCATGGATTTGATGCTAAGACTTCTATTTCGCATGGATTTAAAGCTAAATGATGTGTATCGCATGGATTTTGAAGCTAACTCGTTATATTCGTCTGCATTTGAAGCTATATCACTTATATCCCAAGTGTTTGAAGCTAAATCATGTGTCTCGCATGGATTTGAAGCTAAACCTTCTACATCGAATTGATTTGAAGCTAAATCATGTGTTTTGCATGGATTAGAAGCTAAACATTCTACAACGCATGGATTTGAAGCTAAACCTTCTACATCGTATTGATTTGAAGCTAACTCATTTGTTTCGCATGGATTAGAAGCTAAACATTCTACATCGCATGGATTTGAAGCTAAACCTCCTACATCGTATTGATTCGAAGCTAAATCATGTGTTTCGCATGGATTTGAAGCTAAACCTTCTACATCGTATTGATTTGAAGCTAAATCATTTGTTTGGCATGGATTTTGAAGCTAACTCGTTTGATTCGTCTGCATTTGAAGCTATATCACTTATATCGCAAGTGTTTGAAGCTAAATCATTTGTTTCGCATGGATTTGAAGCTAAACCTTCTACATCGCATTGATTTGAAGCTAAACCTTCTACATCGCATTGATTTGCAGCTAAATCGTGTGTTTCGCATGGATTTGAAGCTAACGTTCGTATCGCCTGCATTTGATGCTATATCACTTATATCGCAAGTGTTTGATGCTAAATCATTTGTTTCGCATGGATTTGAAGCTAAACTTTCTACATCGTATCGATTTGAAGCTAAATGATATGTATCGCACGGATTTTGAAGCTATCCCGTTTGATTCGTCTGCATTTGCAGCTATATCACTTATATCGCAAGTATCTGAAGCTAAATCTTTTGTTTCGCATGGATGTGAAGCTAAACCTTCTACATCGCATTGATTTGAAGTTAAATCATGTGTTTTGCATGGATTTTATAACTCGTTTGTTTCCCCTGCCTTTGAAGCTATGTCAGTTATATCGCAAGTATCTGAACCTAAATCATATGTTTCGCATGGATTTGAAGCTAAACCTCCTACATCGTATTGATTCGAAGCTAAATCATGTGTTTCGCATGGATTTGAAGCAAAACCTTCTACATCGCATTGATTTGAAGCTAAATCATGTGTTTTGCATGGATTTGATGCTAACTCGTTTGTTTCCCCTTCATTTGAAGCTATATCAGTTATATCGCAAGTATCTGATGCTAAATCATGTGTTTCCCCTGCATTTGAAGCTATATCCGTTATATCGCAAGTATCTGATGCTAAATCATGTGTTTCGCATGGATTTGAAGCTAAACTTTCTACATCGTATCGATTTGAAGCTAAATCTTGTGTTTCGCTTGGATTTGAAGCTATACCTTCTACATCGCTTTGATTTGAAGCTAAATCATGTGTTCTGCATGGATTTGATGCTAACTCGTTTGCTTCCCTTCATTTGCAGCTATATCACTTATATCGCAAGTATCTGAAGCTAAATCTTTTGTTTCGCATGGATTTGAAGCTAAACCTTCTACATCGCATTGATTTGAAGCTAAATCATGTGTTTTGCATGGATTTGATGCTAACTCGTTCGTTTCGCCTGGATTTGATGCTATATCACTTATATCGCAAGTATCTGAAGCTAAATCATTTGTTTCGCATGGATTTGAAACTAAACCTTCTACATCGTATTGATTTGAAGCTAAATCATTTGTTTCGCATGGATTTGAAGCTAAACCTTCTACATCGTATTGATTTGAAGCTAAATCATGTGTTTCGCATGGATTTGAAGCTAACTTGTTCGTTTCGCCTGCATTTGATGCTATATCACTAATATTGCAAGTGTTTGAAGCTAAATCATTTGTTTCGCATGGATTTGAAGCTAAACCTTCTACATCGCATTGATTTGAAGCTAAACCTTCTACATCGCATTGATTTGCAGCTAAATCGTGTGTTTCGCATGGATTTGAAGCTAACGTTCGTATCGCCTGCATTTGATGCTATATCACTTATATCGCAAGTGTTTGATGCTAAATCATTTGTTTCGCATGGATTTGAAGCTAAACTTTCTACATCGTATCGATTTGAAGCTAAATGATATGTATCGCATGGATTTTGAAGCTATCCCGTTTGATTCGTCTGCATTTGCAGCTATATCACTTATATCGCAAGTATCTGAAGCTAAATCTTTTGTTTCGCATGGATTTGAAGCTAAACCTTCTACATCGCATTGATTTGAAGCTAAATCATGTGTTTTGCATGGATTTTATAACTCGTTTGTTTCCCCTGCATTTGAAGCTATGTCAGTTATATCGCAAGTATCTGAACCTAAATCATATGTTTCGCATGGATTTGAAGCTAAACCTCCTACATCGTATTGATTCGAAGCTAAATCATGTGTTTCGCATGGATTTGAAGCAAAACCTTCTACATCGTATTGATTTGAAGCTAAATCATTTGTTTGGCATGGATTTTGAAGCTAACTCGTTTGATTCGTCTGCATTTGAAGCTATATCACTTATATCCCAAGTGTTTGAAGCTAAATCATGTGTCTCGCATGGATTTGAAGGTAAACCTTCTACATCGAATTGATTTGAAGCTAAATCATGTGTTTTGCATGGATTTGATGCTAACTCGTTTGTTTCCCCTTCATTTGAAGCTATATCAATTATATCGCAAGTATCTGATGCTAAATCATGTGTTTCGCTTGGATTTGAAGCTAAACCTTCTACATCGCATTGATTTGAAGCTAAATCATGTGTTTTGCATGGATTTGATGCTAACTCGTTTGTTTCCCCTTCATTTGAAGCTATATCAGTTATATCGCAAGTATCTGATGCTAAATCATGTGTTTCCCCTGCATTTGATGCTATATCAGTTATATCGCAAGTATCTGATGCTAAATCACGTGTTTCGCATGGATTTGAAGTTAAACTTTCTACATCGTATCGATTTGAAGCTAAATGATATGTATCGCATGGATTTTGAAGCTATCCCGTTTGATTCGTCTGCATTTGCAGCTATATCACTTATATCGCAAGTATCTGAAGCTAAATCTTTTGTTTCGCATGGATTTGAGGCTAAACCTTCTACATCGCATTGATTTGAAGCTAAATCATGTGTTTTGCATGGATTTTATAACTCGTTTGTTTCCCCTGCATTTGAAGCTATGTCAGTTATATCGCAAGTATCTGAACCTAAATCATATGTTTCGCATGGATTTGAAGCTAAACCTCCTACATCGTATTGATTCGAAGCTAAATCATGTGTTTCGCATGGATTTGAAGCTAAACCTCCTACATCGTATTGATTTGAAGCTAAATCATTTGTTTGGCATGGATTTTGAAGCTAACTCGTTTGATTCGTCTGCATTTGAAGCTATATCACTTATATCCCAAGTGTTTGAAGCTAAATCATGTGTCTCGCATGGATTTGAAGCTAAACCTTCTACATCGAATTGATTTGAAGCTAAATCATGTGTTTTGCATGGATTTGATGCTAACTCGTTTGTTTCCCCTTCATTTGAAGCTATATCAGTTATATCGCAAGTATCTGATGCTAAATCAAGTGTTTCGCTTGGATTCGAAGCTAAACCTTCTACATCGCATTGATTTGAAGCTAAATCATTTGTTTGGCATGGATTTGAAACTAAGACTTCTATTTCGCATGGATTTAAATCTAAATGATGTGTATCGCATGGATTTTGAAGCTAACTCGTTCGTTTCGCCTGCATTTGATGCTATATCACTTATATCGCAAGTGTTTGAAGCTAAATCATTTGTTTCGCATGGATTTGAAGCTAAACCTTCTACATCGTATCGATTTCAAGCTAAATGATATGTATCGCATGGATTTTGAAGCTATCCCGTTTGATTCGTCTGCATTTGCAGCTATATCACTTATATCACAAGTATCTGAAGCTAAATCTTTTGTTTCGCATGGATTTGAAGCTAAACCTTCTACATCGCATTGATTTGAAGCTAAATCATGTGTTTTGCATGGATTTTATAACTCGTTTGTTTCCCCTGCATTTGAAGCTATGTCAGTTATATTGCAAGTATCTGAACCTAAATCATATGTTTCGCATGGATTTGAAGCTAAACCTCCTACATCGCATTGATTCGAAGCTAAATCATGTGTTTCGCTTGGATTTGAAGCTAAACCTTGTACATCGTATTGATTTGAAGCTAAATCATTTGTTTGGCATGGATTTGAAGCTAAACCTCCTACATCGCATTGATTCGAAGCTAAATCATGTGTTTCGCTTGGATTTGAAGCTAAACCTTCTACATCGTATTGATTTGAAGCTAAATCATTTGTTTGGCATGGATTTGAAACTAAGACTACTATTTCGCATGGATTTAAATCTAAATGATGTGTATCGCATGGATTTTGAAGCTAACTCATTCGTTTCGCCTGCATTTGATGCTATATCACTTATATCGCAAGTGTTTGAAGCTAAATCATTTGTTTCGCATGGATTTGAAGCTAAACCTTCTACATCGTATCGATTTGAAGCTAAATGATATGTATCGCATGGATTTTGAAGCTATCCCGTTTGATTCGTCTGCATTTGCAGCTATATCACTTATATCACAAGTGTTTGAAGCTAAATCATTTGTTTCGCATGGATTTGAAGCTAAAGCTTCTACATCGCATTGATTTGAAGCTAAATCATTTGTTTGGCATGGATTTGAAACTAAGACTTCTATTTCGCATGGATTTAAATCTAAATGATGTGTATCGCATGGATTTTGAAGCTAACTCGTTCGTTTCGCCTGCATTTGATGCTATATCACTTATATCGCAAGTGTTTGAAGCTAAATCATTTGTTTCGCATGGATTTGAAGCTAAACCTTCTACATCGTATCGATTTCAAGCTAAATGATATGTATCGCATGGATTTTGAAGCTATCCCGTTTGATTCGTCTGCATTTGCAGCTATATCACTTATATCACAAGTATCTGAAGCTAAATCTTTTGTTTCGCATGGATTTGAAGCTAAACCTTCTACATCGCATTGATTTGAAGCTAAATCATGTGTTTTGCATGGATTTTATAACTCGTTTGTTTCCCCTGCATTTGAAGCTATGTCAGTTATATCGCAAGTATCTGAACCTAAATCATATGTTTCGCATGGATTTGAAGCTAAACCTCCTACATCGTATTGATTCGAAGCTAAATCATGTGTTTTGCATGGATTTTATAACTCGTTTGTTTCCCCTGCATTTGAAGCTATGTCAGTTATATTGCAAGTATCTGAACCTAAATCATATGTTTCGCATGGATTTGAAGCTAAACCTCCTACATCGCATTGATTCGAAGCTAAATCATGTGTTTCGCTTGGATTTGAAGCTAAACCTTGTACATCGTATTGATTTGAAGCTAAATCATTTGTTTGGCATGGATTTGAAGCTAAACCTCCTACATCGCATTGATTCGAAGCTAAATCATGTGTTTCGCTTGGATTTGAAGCTAAACCTTCTACATCGTATTGATTTGAAGCTAAATCATTTGTTTGGCATGGATTTGAAACTAAGACTACTATTTGGCATGGATTTAAATCTAAATGATGTGTATCGCATGGATTTTGAAGCTAACTCATTCGTTTCGCCTGCATTTGATGCTATATCACTTATATCGCAAGTGTTTGAAGCTAAATCATTTGTTTCGCATGGATTTGAAGCTAAACCTTCAACATCGTATCGATTTGAAGCTAAATGATATGTATCGCATGGATTTTGAAGCTATCCCGATTGATTCGTCTGCATTTGCAGCTATATCACTTATATCACAAGTGTTTGAAGCTAAATCATTTGTTTCGCATGGATTTGAAGCTAAAGCTTCTACATCGCATTGATTTGAAGCTAAATCATGTGTTTCGCTTGGATTTGAAGCTATACCTTCTACATCGCTTTGATTTGAAGCTAAATCATGTGTTCTGCATGGATTTCAAGCTAACTCGTTTGATTCCCCTGCATTTGAAGCTATATCACTTATATCGCAAGTATCTGATGCTGAATCATTTGTTTCGCAAGGACTTGAAGCTAACTCGTTTGTTTCGCATGCAGCTGAAGCTATATCATCTATATCCCAAGTGTTTGAAGCTCAATCATTTGTGTGGCATGGATTTGAAGCTAAACCTTCTACATCGCATTGATTTGAATCTAAATCATGTGTTTCGCTTGGATATGAAGCTAACTCGTTTGTTTAGGCTGCATTTGAAGCTACATCACTTATATCGCAAGAATCTGAAGCTGAATCATTTGTGTCGCATGGATTTGATGCTATATCACTTATATCGCAAGTATCTGAAGCTAAATCATGTGTTTCGCTTGGATATGAAGCTAACTCGTTTGTTTAGTCGCATTTGCAGCTACATCACTTATATCGCAAGTATCTGAACCTAAATCATATGTTTCGCATGGATTTGAAGCTAAACCTCCTACATCGTATTGATTCGAAGCTAAATCATGTGTTTTGCATGGATTTTATAACTCGTTTGTTTCCCCTGCATTTGAAGCTATGTCAGTTATATTGCAAGTATCTGAACCTAAATCATATGTTTCGCATGGATTTGAAGCTAAACCTCCTACATCGCAATGATTCGAAGCTAAATCATGTGTTTCGCTTGGATTTGAAGCTAAACCTTGTACATCGTATTGATTTGAAGCTAAATCATTTGTTTGGCATGGATTTGAAGCTAAACCTCCTACATCGCATTGATTCGAAGCTAAATCATGTGTTTCGCTTGGATTTGAAGCTAAACCTTCTACATCGTATTGATTTGAAGCTAAATCATTTGTTTGGCATGGATTTGAAACTAAGACTACTATTTGGCATGGATTTAAATCTAAATGATGTGTATCGCATGGATTTTGAAGCTAACTCATTCGTTTCGCCTGCATTTGATGCTATATCACTTATATCGCAAGTGTTTGAAGCTAAATCATTTGTTTCGCATGGATTTGAAGCTAAACCTTCAACATCGTATCGATTTGAAGCTAAATGATATGTATCGCATGGATTTTCAAGCTATCCCGATTGATTCGTCTGCATTTGCAGCTATATCACTTATATCACAAGTGTTTGAAGCTAAATCATTTGTTTCGCATGGATTTGAAGCTAAAGCTTCTACATCGCATTGATTTGAAGCTAAATCATGTGTTTCGCTTGGATTTGAAGCTATACCTTCTACATCGCTTTGATTTGAAGCTAAATCATGTGTTCTGCATGGATTTCAAGCTAACTCGTTTGATTCCCCTGCATTTGAAGCTATATCACTTATATCGCAAGTATCTGATGCTGAATCATTTGTTTCGCAAGGACTTGAAGCTAACTCGTTTGTTTCGCATGCAGCTGAAGCTATATCATCTATATCCCAAGTGTTTGAAGCTCAATCATTTGTGTGGCATGGATTTGAAGCTAAACCTTCTACATCGCATTGATTTGAATCTAAATCATGTGTTTCGCTTGGATATGAAGCTAACTCGTTTGTTTAGGCTGCATTTGAAGCTACATCACTTATATCGCAAGAATCTGAAGCTGAATCATTTGTGTCGCATGGATTTGATGCTATATCACTTATATCGCAAGTATCTGAAGCTAAATCATGTGTTTCGCTTGGATATGAAGCTAACTCGTTTGTTTAGTCGCATTTGCAGCTACATCACTTATATCGCAAGTATCTGAACATAAATCATTTGTTTCGCATGGATTTGAAGCTAATCCTCCTACATCGCATTGATTTGAAGCTAAATCATGCGTTTCGCTTGGATATAAAGCTAACTCGTTTGTTTAATCTGCATTTGAAGCTATATCACTTATATCGCAAGTATCTGAAGCTAAATCATTTGTGTCGCATGGATTTGAAGCAAAACCTTCTACATCGCATTGATTTGAAGCTTAATAATGTGTTTTGCATGGATTTGAAGCTAACTCGTTTGTTTCGACTGCATTTGAAGCTATATCACTCATATCGCAAGTATCTGAAGCTAAATCATTTGTGTCTCATGGATTTGAAACTAAACATTCTACATACTATTGATTTGAAACTTAATCATGTGTTTTGCATGGAATTGAAGCTAACTCGCTTGTTTCTCCTGCATTGGAAGCTATATCACCTGTATCGCATGTATCTGATGCTAAATCATTTGTGTCGCATGGATTTGAAGCTAAACCATCTACATGGCATTGATTTGAAGCAAAATCGTGTGTCCCGCATGGATTTGAAGCTAACTCGTTTGTTTCGCATGCACTTGAAGCTATGTCACCTAAATCCGAAGTGTTTGAAGCTAAATCATGTGTCTCGCATGGATTTGAAGCTAAACCTCCTACATCGTATTGATTCGAAGCTAAATCATGTGTTTCGCATGGATTTGAAGCTAAACCTCCTACATCGTATTGATTTGAAGCTAAATCATTTGTTTGGCATGGATTTTGAAGCTAACTCGTTTGATTCGTCTGCATTTGAAGCTATATCACTTATATCCCAAGTGTTTGAAGCTAAATCATGTGTCTCGCATGGATTTGAAGCTAAACCTTCTACATCGAATTGATTTGAAGCTAAATCATGTGTTTTGCATGGATTTGATGCTAACTCGTTTGTTTCCCCTTCATTTGAAGCTATATCAGTTATATCGCAAGTATCTGATGCTAAATCAAGTGTTTCGCTTGGATTCGAAGCTAAACCTTCTACATCGCATTGATTTGAAGCTAAATCATTTGTTTGGCATGGATTTGAAACTAAGACTTCTATTTCGCATGGATTTAAATCTAAATGATGTGTATCGCATGGATTTTGAAGCTAACTCGTTCGTTTCGCCTGCATTTGATGCTACATCACTTATATCGCAAGTGTTTGAAGCTAAATCATTTGTTTCGCATGGATTTGAAGCTAAACCTTCTACATCGTATCGATTTCAAGCTAAATGATATGTATCGCATGGATTTTGAAGCTATCCCGTTTGATTCGTCTGCATTTGCAGCTATATCACTTATATCACAAGTATCTGAAGCTAAATCTTTTGTTTCGCATGGATTTGAAGCTAAACCTTCTACATCGCATTGATTTGAAGCTAAATCATGTGTTTCGCTTGGATTTGAAGCTATACCTTCTACATCGCTTTGATTTGAAGCTAAATCATGTGTTCTGCATGGATTTCAAGCTAACTCGTTTGATTCCCCTGCATTTGAAGCTATATCACTTATATCGCAAGTATCTGATGCTGAATCATTTGTTTCGCAAGGACTTGAAGCTAACTCGTTTGTTTCGCATGCAGCTGAAGTTATATCATCTATATCCCAAGTGTTTGAAGCTCAATCATTTGTGTCACATGGATTTGAAGCTAAACCTTCTACAACGCATTGATTTGAATCTAAATCTCGTGTTTCGCTTGGATATGGAGCTAACTCGTTTGATTAGTCTGCATTTGAAGCTACATCACTTATATCGCAAGAATCTGAAGCTAAATCATTTGTTTCGCATGGATTTGTAGCTAAACCTTCTACAGCGCATTGATATTAAGCTAAATCATGTGTTTCGCTTGGATTTGAAGCTAAACCTTCTACAGCGCATTGATATTAAGCTAAATCATGTGTTTCGCTTGGATTTGAAGCTAAACCTTCTACATCGCATTGATTTGAATCTAAATCATGTGTTTTGCTTGGATATGAAGCTAACTCGTTTGTTTAGTCTGCATTTGAAGCTACATCACTTATATCGCAAGAATCTGAAGCTAAATCATTTGTTTCGCATGGATTTGTAGCTAAACCTTCTACAGCGCATTGATATTAAGCTAAATCATGTGTTTCGCTTGGATTTGTAGCTAAACCTTCTACAGCGCATTGATATTAAGCTAAATCATGTGTTTCGCTTGGATTTGAAGCTAAACCTTCTACATCGCATTGATTTGAAGCTAAAACATGTGTGTCGCACGGATTTTGAAGCTAAATCGTTTGTTTCGTCTGCATTTGAAGCTATATCACTTATATCCCATGTGTTTGATGCTAAATCATTTGTTTCGCATGGATTTGAAGCTAATCCTTCTACAGCGCATTCATTTGAAGCTTAATCATGTGTTTTGCATGGAATTGAAGCTAACTCGTTTGTTTCTCCTGCATTGGAAGCTATATCACCTGTATCGCATGTATCTGATGCTAAATCATTTGTGTCGCATGGATTTGAAGCTAAACCATCTACATGGCATTGATTTGAAGCAAAATCATGTGTTTCGCTTGGATTTGAAGCTAAACCTTCTACATCGCATTGATTTGAAGCTAAAACATGTGTGTCGCACGGATTTTGAAGTTAAATCGTTTGTTTCGTCTGCATTTGAATCTATATCACTTATATCCCATGTGTTTGATGCTAAATCATTTGTTTCGCATGGATTTGAAGCTAAACCTTCTACAGCGCATTGATTTGAAGCTAAATCATGAGTGTCGCACGGTTTTGAAGCTAAACCTTCTACATAGCATTGATTTGAAGCTAAATCATGTGTTTTGCTTGAATTTGAAGCTAACTCGTTTGTTTAGTCTGCATTTGAAGCTATATCACTCATATCCCAAGTGTTTAATGCTAAATCAATTGTTTCGCATGGATTTGAAGCTAAACCTTCTACATCGGATTGATTTGAAGTTTAATCATGTGTTTCGCTTGGATACGAAGCTAACTCGTTTGTTTAGTCTGCATTTGAAGCTATATCACTCATATCCCAAGTGTTTGATGCTAAATCAATGGTTTCGCATAGATTTGAAGCTAAGCCTTATACTTCGCATCGATTTGAAGCTTAATGATGTGTATCGCATGCATTTTGAAGCTAACTCGTTTGGTTGGTCTGCATTTGAAGCTATATCACTTATATCGCAAGTATTTGAAGCTAAATAATTTGTATCCCATGGATTTGAAGCTAAACCTTCTCCATCGCATTGATTTGCAGCTGGATCATGCGTTTCGCATGGACTTGAAGCTAACTCGTTTATTTCGCATGCAGCTGAAGCTATATCACTTATATTACAAGTGTTTGAAGCTAAATCATTTGTTTCGCATGGATTTGAAGCTAAACCTTCTACATCGTATCGATTTGAAGCTAAATGATATGTATCGCATGGATTTTGAAGCTACCCCTTTTGATTCGTCTGCATTTGCAGCTATATCACTTATATCACAAGTGCTTGAAGCTAAATCATTTGTTTCGCATGGATTTCAAGCTAAAACTTCTACATCGCTTTGATTTGAAGCTAAATCATGTGTTCTGCATGGACTTGATTCTATCTCGTTTGTTTCTCCTGCATTTGAAGCTATTTCAGTTATATCGCAAGTATCTGATGCTAAATCATGTGTTTCGCTTGGATTTGAAACTAAACCTTCTACATCGTATTGATTTGAAGCTAAATCATGTGTTTTGCATGGATTTGATGCTAACTCGTTTGATTCGTCTGCATTTGAAGCTATATCACTTATATCCCAAGTGTTTGATGCTAAATCATTTGTTTCGCATGGATTTGAAGCTAAACCTCCTACATCGCATTGATTTGAAGCTAAATCATATGTTTCGCTTGGGATTTGAAGCTAAACCTTATACATCGTGTTGATTTTAAGCTAAATCATTTGTTTCGCATGGATTTGAAGCTAAGCCTTCTATTTCGCATGGATTTAAAGATAAATGATGTGTATCGCATGGATTTTGAAGCTAACTCGTTTGATTCGTCTGCATTTGAAGCTATATCACTTATATCCCAAGAGTTTGAAGCTAAATCATTTGTTTCGCATGGATTTGAATCTAAACCTTCTACATCACATTGATTTTCAGCTAAATCATGTGTTTCGCATGGATTTGAAGCTAAACCGTCTACGTCGCATTGATTTGAAACTAAATCATGTTTTTTGCTTGGATTTGTTACTAACTCGTTTGTTTCTCCTTGCATTTGAAGCTATATCACTTATATCGCAAGTATCTGAACCTAAATCATGTGTTTCTCATGGATTTGAAGCTAACTCGTTCGTTTCGCCTGCATTTGATGCTATATCACTTATATCGCAAGTGTTTGAAGCTAAATCATTTGTTTCGTATGGATTTGAAGCTAAACCTTCTACATCGCATTGATTTGAAACTAAATCATGCGTTTTGCATGGATTTCATGCTAACTCGGTGTTTCCCCTGCATTTGAAGCTATATCAGTTATATCGCAAGTATCTGATGCTAAATGATTTGTTTAGCATGGATTTGAAGCTAAACCTTCTATATCGCCTTGATTTGCAGCTAAATCATGTGTTTCGCTTGGATTTGAAGCTAAGCCTTCTACTTCGCATGGATTTAAAGTTAAATGATGTGTATCGCATGGATTTTGAAGCTAACTCGTTTTATTCGTCTGTATTTAAAGCTATATCACTTATATCTCAAGTGTTTGATGCTAAATCATTCGTTTCGCATGGATTTGTAGCTAAATCTACTACATCGCATTGATTTTAAGCTAAATCATGTGTTTCGCTTGGATTTGAAGGTAAACCATCTACATCGAATTGATTTGAAGCTAAATCATGTGTTTTGCATGGATTTGATGCTAACCCGTTTGTCTCCCCTGCATTTGAAGCTATATCAGTTATATCGCAAGTATCTGATGCTAAAACATTTGTTTCGTATGGACTTGAAGCTAAGCCTTCTACTTCGCATGGATTTAAAGCACAATGATGTGTACCGCATGGATTTTGAAACTAACTCGTTTGATTCGTCTGCATTTGAAGCAATATCAGTTATATCTCAAGTATCTGATGCTAAATCATTTGTTTCGCATGGATTTGAAGCTAAACCTTCTACGTGGCATTGATTTGAAGCTTAATCATGTGTTTTGCATGGATTTGAAGCTAACTCGTTTGTTTCTCCTGCATTTGAAACTATATTAATTATATCGCAAGTATCTGAAGCTAAATCATTTGTTTCGCATGGATTTGAAGCTAAACCTTCTACATCGTATTGATTTGAAGCTAACTCATTTGTTTCGCTTGGATTAGAAGCTAAACATTCTACATCGCATGGATTTGAAGCTAAACCTTCTACGTCGCATTGATTTGAAGCTATATATATGTATCGTATGGAGTTGAAGCTACAACGTTTGTTTCGTCTGCATTTGAAGCTATATTACTTATATCACAAGTGTTTTGAAGCTAAATCATTTGTTTCGCATGGATTTGAAGCTAAGCCTTCTATTTCGCATGGATTTAAAGCTAAATGATGTGTATCGCATGGATTTTGAAGCTAACTCGTTTGATTCGTCTGCATTTGAAGCTATATCACTTATATCCCAAGAGTTTGAAGCTAAATCATTTGTTTCGCATGGATTTGAAGCTAAACCTTCTACATCACATTTATTTTCAGCTAAATCATGTGCTTCGCATGGATTTGAAGCTATCTCGTTCGTTTCGACTGCATTTGATGCTATATCACTTATATCGCAAGTGTCTGAAGCTAAATCATTTGTTTCGCTTGGATTTGAAGCTATACCTTCTACATCGCTTTGATTTGAAGCTAAATCATGTGTTCTGCATGGATTTGATGCTAACTCGTTTGTTTCTCCTGCATTTGAAGCTATTTCAGTCATATCGCAAGTATCTGATGCTAAATCATGTGTTTCGCTTGGATTTGAAGCTAAACCTTCTACATCGTATTGATTTGAAGCTAAATCATGTGTTTTGCATGGATTTGATGCTAACTCGTTTGATTCGTCTGCATTTGAAGCTATATCACTTATATCTCAAGTGTTTGAAGCTAAATCATTTGTTTCGCTTGGATTTGAAGCTATACCATCTACATCGCTTTGATTTGAAGCTAAATCATGTGTTCTGCATGGATGTGATGCTAACTCGTTTGTTTCTCCTGCATTTTAAGCTATTTCAGTCATATCGCAAGTATCTGATGCTAAATCATGTGTTTCGCTTGGATTTGAAGCTAAACCTTCTACATCGCCTTGATTTGCAGCTAAATCATGTGTTTCTAATGGATTTGAAGCTATCTCGTTCGTTTCGACTGCATTTGATGCTATATCACTTATATCGCAAGTGTTTGAAGCTAAATCATTTGTTTCGCTTGGATTTGAAGCTATACCTTCTACATCGCTTTGATTTGAAGCTAAATCATGTGTTCTGCATGGATTTGATGCTAACTCGTTTGTTTCTCCTGCATTTGAAGCTATTTCAGTCATATCGCAAGTATCTGATGCTAAATCATGTGTTTCGCTTGAATTTGAAGCTAAACCTTCTACATCGTATTGATTTGAAGCTAAATCATGTGTTTTGCATGGATTTGATGCTAACTCGTTTGATTCGTCTGCATTTGAAGCTATATCACTTATATCTCAAGTGTTTGAAGCTAAATCATTTGTTTCGCATGGATTTGAAGCTAAACCTCCTACATCGCATTGATTTGAAACTAAATCATGTGTTTCGCATGGATTTGAAGCTAAACCTTCTACGTGGCATTGATTTGAAGCTTAATCATGTGTTTTGCATGGATTTGAAGCTAACTCGTTAGTTTCTCCTGCATTTGAAACTATATTAATTATATCGCAAGTATCTGAAGCTAAATCATTTGTTTCGCATGGATTAGAAGCTAAACATTCTACATCGCATGGATTTGAAGCTAAACCTTCTACGTCGCATTGCTTTGAAGCTATATAATATGTATCGTATGGAGTTGAAGCTACAACGTTTGTTTCGTCTGCATTTGAAGCTATATTACTTATATCACAAGTGTTTGAAGCTAAATCATTTGTTTCGCATGGATTTGAAGCTAAACCTTCTACATCGTATTGATTTGAAGCTAACTCATTTGTTTCGCTTGGATTAGAAGTTAAACATTCTACATCGCATGGATTTGAAGCTAAACCTTCTACATCGTATTGATTTGAAGCTAACTCATTTGTTTCGCTTGGATTAGAAGCTAAACATTCTACGTCGCATTGATTTGAAGCTATATAATATGTATCGTATGGAGTTGAAGCTACAACGTTTGTTTCGTCTGCATTTGAAGCTATATTACTTATATCACAAGTGTTTGAAGCTAAATCATTTGTTTCGCATGGATTTGAAGCTAAGCCTTCTATTTCGCATGGATTTAAAGCTAAATGATGTGTATCGCATAGATTTTGAAGCTAACTCGTTTGATTCGTCAGCATTTGAAGCTATATCACTTATATCGCAAGAGTTTGAAGCTAAATCATTTGTTTCGCATGGATTTGAAGCTAAACCTTCTACATCACATTGATTCGAAGCTAAATCATGTGTTTCGATTGGATTTGAAACTAAACCTTCTACATCGTATTGATTTGAAGCTAAATCATTTGTTTCGCATGGATTTGAAGCTAAGCCTTCTATTTCGCATGGTTTTTAAAGCTAAATGATGTGTATCGCATGGATTTTGAAGCTAACTCGTTTGATTCGTCTGCATTTGAAGCTATATCACTTATATCCCAAGAGTTTGAAGCTAAATCATTTGTTTCGCATGGATTTGAAGCTAAACCTTCTACATCACATTTATTTTCAGCTAAATCATGTGCTTCGCATGGATTTGAAGCTATCTCGTTCGTTTCGACTGCATTTGATGCTATATCACTTATATCGCAAGTGTCTGAAGCTAAATCATTTGTTTCGCTTGGATTTGAAGCTATACCTTCTACATCGCTTTGATTTGAAGCTAAATCATGTGTTCTGCATGGATTTGATGCTAACTCGTTTGTTTCTCCTGCATTTGAAGCTATTTCAGTCATATCGCAAGTATCTGATGCTAAATCATGTGTTTCGCTTGGATTTGAAGCTAAACCTTCTACATCGTATTGATTTGAAGCTAAATCATGTGTTTTGCATGGATTTGATGCTAACTCGTTTGATTCGTCTGCATTTGAAGCTATATCACTTATATCTCAAGTGTTTGAAGCTAAATCATTTGTTTCGCTTGGATTTGAAGCTATACCATCTACATCGCTTTGATTTGAAGCTAAATCATGTGTTCTGCATGGATTTGATGCTAACTCGTTTGTTTCTCCTGCATTTTAAGCTATTTCAGTCATATCGCAAGTATCTGATGCTAAATCATGTGTTTCGCTTGGATTTGAAGCTAAACCTTCTACATCGCCTTGATTTGCAGCTAAATCATGTGTTTCTAATGGATTTGAAGCTATCTCGTTCGTTTCGACTGCATTTGATGCTATATCACTTATATCGCAAGTGTTTGAAGCTAAATCATTTGTTTCGCTTGGATTTGAAGCTATACCTTCTACATCGCTTTGATTTGAAGCTAAATCATGTGTTCTGCATTGATTTGAAGCTAACTCGTTTGTTTCTCCTGCATTTGAAGCTATTTCAGTCATATCGCAAGTATCTGATGCTAAATCATGTGTTTCGCTTGAATTTGAAGCTAAACCTTCTACATCGTATTGATTTGAAGCTATATCATGTGTTTTGCATGGATTTGATGCTAACTCGTTTGATTCGTCTGCATTTGAAGCTATATCACTTATATATCAAGTGTTTGAAGCTAAATCATTTGTTTCGCATGGATTTGAAGCTAAACCTCCTACATCGCATTGATTTGAAACTAAATCATGTGTTTCGCTTGGATTTGAAGCTAAACCTTCTACATCGTGTTGATTTTAAGCTAAATCATTTGTTTCGCATGGATTTGAAGCTAAGCCTTCTATTTCGCATGGATTTAAAGCTAAATGATGTGTATCGCATGGATTTTGAAGCTAACTCGTTTGATTCGTCTGCATTTGCAGCTATATCACTTATATCACAAGTGCTTGAAGCTAAATCATTTGTTTCGCATGGATTTCAAGCTAAAACTTCTACATCGCTTTGATTTGAAGCTAAAGCATGTGTTCTGCATGGACTTGATTCTATCTCGTTTGTTTCTCCTGCATTTGAAGCTATATCACTTATATCGCAAGTATCTGAACCTAAATCATGTGTTTCTCATGGATTTGAAGCTAACTCGTTCGTTTCGCCTGCATTTGATGCTATATCACTTATATCGCAAGTGTTTGAAGCTAAATCATTTGTTTCGTATGGATTTGAAGCTAAACCTTCTACATCGCATTGATTTGAAACTAAATCATGTGTTTTGCATGGATTTCATGCTAACCTCGGTGTTTCCCCTGCATTTGAAGCTATATCAGTTATATCGCAAGTATCTGATGCTAAATGATTTGTTTAGCATGGATTTGAAGCTAAACCTTCTATATCGCCTTGATTTGCAGCTAAATCATGTGTTTCGCTTGGATTTGAAGCTAAGCCTTCTACTTCGCATGGATTTAAAGTTAAATGATGTGTATCGCATGGATTTTGAAGCTAACTCGTTTTATTCGTCTGTATTTAAAGCTATATCACTTATATCTCAAGTGTTTGATGCTAAATCATTCGTTTCGCATGGATTTGTAGCTAAATCTTCTACAATCGCATTGATTTGAAGCTAAATCATGTGTTTCGCTTGGATTTGAAGGTAAACCATCTACATCGAATTGATTTGAAGCTAAATCATGTGTTTTGCATGGATTTGATGCTAACTCGTTTGTCTCCCCTGCATTTGAAGCTATATCAGTTATATCGCAAGTATCTGATGCTAAAACATTTGTTTCGTATGGACTTGAAGCTAAGCCTTCCACTTCGCATGGATTTAAAGCTAAATGATGTGTACCGCATGGATTTTGAAACTAACTCGTTTGATTCGTCTGCATTTGAAGCAATATCAGTTATATCTCAAGTATCTGATGCTAAATCATTTGTTTCGCATGGATTTGAAGCTAAACCTTCTACGTGGAATTGATTTGAAGCTTAATCATGTGTTTTGCATGGATCTGAAGCTAACTCGTTAGTTTCTCCTGCATTTGAAACTATATTAATTATATCGCAAGTATCTGAAGCTAAATCATTTGTTTCGCATGGATTAGAAGCTAAACATTCTACATCGCATGGATTTGAAGCTAAACCTTCTACGTCGCATTGATTTGAAGCTATATAATATGTATCGTATGGAGTTGAAGCTACAACGTTTGTTTCGTCTGCATTTGAAGCTATATTACTTATATCACAAGTGTTTGAAGCTAAATCATTTGTTTCGCATGGATTTGAAGCTAAACCTTCTACATCGTATTGATTTGAAGCTAACTCATTTGTTTCGCTTGGATTAGAAGTTAAACATTCTACATCGCATGGATTTGAAGCTAAACCTTCTACATCGTATTGATTTGAAGCTAACTCATTTGTTTCGCTTGGATTAGAAGCTAAACATTCTACGTCGCATTGATTTGAAGCTATATAATATGTATCGTATGGAGTTGAAGCTACAACGTTTGTTTCGTCTGCATTTGAAGCTATATTACTTATATCACAAGTGTTTGAAGCTAAATCATTTGTTTCGCATGGATTTGAAGCTAAGCCTTCTATTTCGCATGGATTTAAAGCTAAATGATGTGTATCGCATAGATTTTGAAGCTAACTCGTTTGATTCGTCAGCATTTGAAGCTATATCACTTATATCGCAAGAGTTTGAAGCTAAATCATTTGTTTCGCATGGATTTGAAGCTAAACCTTCTACATCACATTGATTCGAAGCTAAATCATGTGTTTCGATTGGATTTGAAACTAAACCTTCTACATCGTATTGATTTGAAGCTAAATCATTTGTTTCGCATGGATTTGAAGCTAAGCCTTCTATTTCGCATGGTTTTAAAGCTAAATGATGTGTATCGCTTGGATTTTGAAGCTAACTCGTTTGATTCGTCTGCATTTGAAGCTATATCACTTATATCCCAAGAGTTTGAAGCTAAATCATTTGTTTCGCATGGATTTGAAGCTAAACCTTCTACATCACATTGATTTTCAGCTAAATCATGTGCTTCGCATGGATTTGAAGCCATCTCGTTCGTTTCGACTGCATTTGATGCTATATCACTTATATCGCAAGTGTTTGAAGCTAAATCATTTGTTTCGCTTGGATTTGAAGCTATACCTTCTACATCGCTTTGATTTGAAGCTAAATCATGTGTTCTGCATGGATTTGATGCTAACTCGTTTGTTTCTCCTGCATTTGAAGCTATTTCAGTCATATCGCAAGTATCTGATGCTAAATCATGTGTTTCGCTTGGATTTGAAGCTAAACCTTCTACATCGCCTTGATTTGCAGCTAAATCATGTGTTTCTCATGGATTTGATGCTAACTCGTTTGATTCGTCTGCATTTGAAGCTATATCACTTATATCTCAAGTGTTTGAAGCTAAATCATTTGTTTCGCATGGATTTGAAGCTAAACCTCCTACATCGCATTGATTCGAAGCTAAATCATGTGTTTCGCTTGGATTTGAAGCTAAACCTTCTACATCGTATTGATTTGAAGCTAAATCATTTGTTTCGCATGGATTTGAAGCTAAGCCTTCTATTTCGCATGGATTTAAAGCTAAATGATGTGTATCGCATGGATTTTGAAGCTAACTCGTTTGATTCGTCTGAATTTGAAGGTATATCACTTATATCCCAAGAGTTTGAAGCTAAATCATTTGTTTCGCATGGATTTGAAGCTAAACCTTCTACATCACATTGATTTTCAGCTAAATCATGTGGTTTGCATGGATTTGAAGCTAAGCCGTCTACGTCGCATTGAGTTTGAAACTAAATCATGTTTTTTGCTTGGATTTGTTGCTAACTCGTTTGTTTCTCCTTGCATTTGAAGCTATATCACTTATATCGCAAGTATCTGAACCTAAATCATGTGTTTCGCTTGGATTTGAAGCTAAACCTTCTACATCGTATTGATTTTAAGCTAAATCATTTGTTTCGCATGGATTTGAAGCTAAGCCTTCTATTTCGCATGGATTTAAAGCTAAATGATGTGTATCGCATGGATTTTGAAGCTAACTCGTTTGATTCGTCTGCATTTGAAGGTATATCACTTATATCCCAAGAGTTTGAAGCTAAATCATTTGTTTCGCATGGATTTGAAGCTAAACCTTCTACATCACATTGATTTTCAGCTAAATCTAGTGTTTCGCATGGATTTGAAGCTAAACCATCTACGTGGCATTGATTTGAAGCTTAATCATGTGTTTTGCATGGATTTGAAGCTAACTCGTTTGTTTCTCCTGCATTTGAAACTATATTAATTATATCGTAAGTATCTGAAGCTAAATCATTTGTGTCGCATGGATTTGAAGCTAAACCTTCTACATCGCATTGATTTAAAGCTACCTCGTCTGTTTCGCCTTCACTTGAAGATATTTTATTTATATCGCAAGTATTTGAAGATATCCCATTTATTTCTCACGGATTTGAAGCTAAGCCTTCAACTTCGAATTGATTTCAAGCAGAATCATGTGTTTTGCATGGATTTGAGGCTAACTCGTTCATTTCGCCTGCATTTGATGCTATAACACTTATATCGCAAGTATCTGATGCTAAATCATGTGTTTCGCTTGGATTTGAAGCAAAACCTCCTACATCGCATTGATTCGAAGCTAAATCATGTGTTTCGCTTGGTTTTGAAGCTAAACCTTCTACGTCGTATTGATTTTAAGCTAAATCATTTGTTTCGCATGGATTTGAAGCTAAGCCTTCTATTTCGCATGGATTTAAAGCTAAATGATATGTATCGCATGGATTTTGAAGCTAACTCGTTTGATTCGTCTGCATTTGAAGCTATATCATTTATATCCCAAGAGTTTGAAGCTAAATCATTTGTTTCGCATGGATTTGAAACTAAACCTTCTACGTCGCATTGATTTGAAGCTATCTCATGTGATTCGCTTGGATTTGAAGCTAAACCTTCTACATCGCATTGATTTGCAGCTAAATCATGAGTTTTGCATGGATTTGATGCTAACTCGTTTGTTTCCACTGCATTTGAAGCTATACCAGTTATATCGCAAGTATCTGATGCTAAATCATTTGTTTCGCATGGATTTGAAGCTAAACCTTCTACATCGCATTGATTTGAAGCTAAATCATGTGTTTCGCATGGATTTGAAGCTAACGCGTTCGTTTCGCCTGCATTTGATGCTATATCACTTATATCGCAAGTGTTTAAAGCTAAATCATTTATTTCGCATGGATTTGAAGCTAAACCTTCTACATCGTATCGATTTGAAGCTAAATGATATGTATCGCATGTATTTTGAAGCTATCACGTTTGATTCGTCTGCATTTTCAGCTATATCACTTATATCACAAGTGTTTGAAGCTAAATCATTTGTTTCGCATGCATTTGAAGCTAAACCTTCTACATCGCATTGATTTGAAGCTAAATCATGTGTTACGCTGGGATCTGAAGCTAACTCGTTTGTTTCGCAAGCAGTTGCAGCTAAATCGTGTGTATCAAAGGTATTAGAAGCTGAACCATTTATATCGCATGGTTTTGAAGCTAAGCCTTCTACTTCGAATTGATTTGAAGATAAATCATGTGTTTCGCTTGGATTTGGAGATAACTCGTTTGTTCCGCATGCAGTTGAAGCTAAATAATGAATATCACAAGTACTTGAATATAAACCATTTGTTTGGCATTGATTTGAAGCTAAGCCTTCTACATCGTATTGATTTTAAGCTAAATCATTTGTTTCGCATGGATTTGAAGCTAAGCCTTCTATTTCGCATGGATTTAAAGCTAAATGATGTGTATCGTATGGATTTTGAAGCTAACTCGTTTGATTCGTCTGCATTTGAAGCTATATCACTTATATCCCAAGAGTTTGAAGCTAAATCATTTGTTTCGCATGGATTTGAAGCTAAACCTTCTACATCACATTGATTTTCAGCTAAATCATGTGATTCGCTTGGATTTGAAGCTAAACCTTCTACATCGCATTGATTTGCAGCTAAATCATGTGTTTTGCATGGATTTGATGCTAAGCCTTCTACATCGCATTGATTTGAAGCTAAATCATGTGTTTACATGGATTTCATGCTAACTCGTTTGTTTCCCCTGCATTTGAAGCTATATCAGTTATATCGCAAGTATCTGATGCTAAATCATTTGTTTCGTATGGATTTGAATCTAAACCTTCTACATCGCATTGAATTGCAGCTAAATCATGTGTTTCGCATGAATTTGAAGCTAGCGTTAGTTTCGCCTGCATTTGATGCTATATCACTTATATCGCAAGTGTTTGAAGCTAAATCATTTGTTTCGCATGGATTTGAAGCTAAACCTCCTACATCGCATTGATTCGAAGCTAAATCATGTGTTTGGCTTGGATTTGAAGCTAAACCTTCTACATCGTATTGATTTTAAGCTAAATCATTTGTTTCGCATGGATTTGTAGCTAAACCTTCTACATCGCATTGATTTGAAGCTAAATCATGTGTTTCGCTTGGATTTGAAGGTAAACCATCTCCATCGAATTGATTTGAAGCTAAATCATGTGTTTACATGGATTTCATGCTAACTCGTTTGTTTCCCCTGCATTTGAAGCTATATCAGTTATATCGCAAGTTTCTGATGCTAAAACATTTGTTTCGTATTGATTTGAAGCTAAGCCGTCTACTTCGCATGGATTTAAAGCTAAATGATGTGTACCGCATGGATTTTGAAACTAACTCGTTTGATTCGTCTGCATTTGAAGCAATATCAGTTATATCTCAAGTATCTGATGCTAAATCATTTGTTTCGCATGGATTTGAAGATAAACCTTCTACGTGGCATTGATTTGAAGCTTAATCATGTGTTTTGCATGGATTTGAAGCTAACTCGTTTGTTTCTCCTGCGTTTGAAACTATATTAATTATATCGTAAGTATCTGAAGCTAAATCATTTGTGTCGCATGGATTTGAAGCTAAACCTTCTACATCGCATTGATTTAAAGCTACCTCGTTTGTTTCGCCTTCACTTGAAGATATTTTATTCATATCGCAAGTATTTGAAGATATCCCATTTATTTCTCATGGATTTGATTCTAAGCCTTCTACTTCGAATTGATTTCAAGCAAAATCATGTGTTTTGCATGGATTTGATGCTAACTCGTTCATTTCGCATGCATTTGATGCTATAACACTTATATCGCAAGTATCTGAAGCTAAATCATTTGTTTCGCATGGATTTGAATCTAAACCTTCTACATCGTATTGATTTTAAGCTAAATCATTTGTTTCGCATGGATTTGAAGCTAAACATTCTATATCGCATTGATTTGAAGCTAAATCATGTGTTTCGCTTGGATTTGAAGCTAAACCTTCTACATCGTATTGATTTGAAGCTAAATGATGTGTACCGCATGGATTTCATGCTAACTCGGTGTTTCCCCTGCATTTGAAGCTATATCAGTTATATCGCAAGTATCTGATGCTAAATGATTTGCTTAGCATGGATTTGAAGCTAAACCTTCTACATCGCCTTGATTTGCAGCTAATTCATGTGTTTCGCATGGATTTGAAGCTAAACCTCCTACATCGCATTGATTCGATGCTAAATCATGTGTTTGGCTTGGATTTGAAGCTAAACCTTCTACATCGTATTGATTTTAAGCTAAATCATTTGTTTCGCATGGATTTGTAGCTAAACCTTCTACATCGCATTGATTTGTAGCTAAATCATGTGTTTCGCTTGGATTTGAAGGTAAACCATCTCCATCGAATTGATTTGAAGCTAAATCATGTGTTTACATGGATTTCATGCTAACTCGTTTGTTTCCCCTGCATTTGAAGCTATATCAGTTATATCGCAAGTATCTGATGCTAAAACATTTGTTTCGTATGGATTTGAAGCTAAGCCTTCTACTTCGCATGGATTTAAAGCTAAATGATGTGTACCGCATGGATTTTGAAACTAACTCGTTTGGTTCGTCTGCATTTCAAGCAATATCAGTTATATCTCAAGTATCTGATGCTAAATCATTTTTTTCGCATGGATTTGAAGCTAAACCTTCTACATCGCATTGATTTGAAGCTTAATCATGTGTTTCGCATGGATTTCATGCTAACTTGTTCGTTTCGCCTGCATTTGATGCTATATCACTTATATCACAAGTGCTTGAAGCTAAATCATTTGTTTCGCATCGATTTCAAGCTAAAACTTCTACATCGCATTGATTTGAAGCTAAATCATGTGTTCTGCATGGATTTGGTTCCAACTCGTTTGGTTCTCCTGCATTTGAAGCTATTTCAGTTATATCGCAAGTATCTGATGCTAAATCATGTGTTTCGCTTGGATTTGAAACTAAACCTTCTACATCGTATTGATTTGAAGCTAAATCATGTGTTTTGCATGGATTTGATGCTAACTCGTTTGATTCGTCTGCATTTGAAGCTATATCACTTATATCCCAAGTGTTTGATGCTAAATCATTTGTTTCGCATGGATTTGAAGCTAAACCTCCTACATCGCATTGATTCGAAGCTAAATCATGTGTTTCGCTTGGATTTGAAGCTAAACCTTCTACATCGTATTGATTTTAAGCTAAATCATTTGTTTCGCATGGATTTGAAGCTAAGCCTTCTATTTCGCATGGACTTAAAGCTAAATGATGTGTATCGCATGGATTTTGAAGCTAACTCGTTTGATTCGTCTGCATTTGAAGGTATATCACTTATATCCCAAGAGTTTGAAGCTAAATCATTTGTTTCGCATGGATTTGAAGCTAAACCTTCTACATCACATTGATTTTCAGCTAAATCTTGTGTTTCGCATGGATTTGAAGCTAAACCGTCTACGTCGCATTGATTTGAAACTAAATCATGTTTTTTGCTTGGATTTGTTGCTAACTCGTTTGTTTCTCCTTGAATTTGAAGCTATATCACTTATATCGCAAGTATCTGAACCTAAATCATGTGTTTCTCATGGATTTGAAGCTAACTCGTTCGTTTCGCCTGCATTTGATGCTATATCACTTATATCGCAAGTGTTTGAAGCTAAATCATTTGTTTCGCATGGATTTGAAGCTAAACCTTGTACATCACATTGATTTTCAGCTAAATCATGTGGTTTGCATGGATTTGAAGCTAAACCGTCTACGTCGCATTGATTTGAAACTAAATCATGTTTTTTGCTTGGATTTGTTGCTAACTAGTTTGTTTCTCCTTGCATTTGAAACTATATCACTTATATCGCAAGTATCTGAACCTAAATCATGTGTTTCTCATGGATTTGAAGCTAAACCTTCTACATCGCATTGATTTAAAGCTACCTCGTTTGTTTCGCCTTCACTTGAAGATATTTTATTTATATCGCAAGTATTTGGAGATATCCCATTTATTTCTCATGGATTTGAAGCTAAGCCTTCTACTTCGAATTGATTTCAAGCAAAATCATGTGTTTTGCATGGATTTGATGCTAAATCGTTCATTTCCCCTGCATTTGAAGCTATATCAGTTATATCGCAAGTATCTGATGCTAAATCATTTGTTTCGCATGGATTTGAAGCTAAACCTTCTACATCGCATTGATTTGCAGCTTAATCATGTGTTTCTCATGGATTTGAAGCTAACTCGTTCGTTTCGCCTGCATTTGATGCTATATCACTTATATCGCAAGTGTTTGAAGCTAAATCATTTGTTTCGCTTGGATTTGAAGCTATACCTTCTACATCGCCTTGATTTGAAGCTAAATCATGTGTTCTGCATGGATTTGATGCTAACTCGTTTGTTTCTCCTGCATTTGAAGCTATTTCAGTTATATCGCAAGTATCTGATGCTAAATCATGTGTTTCGCTTGGATTTGAAGCTAAACCTTCTACATCGTATTGGTTTGAAGCTAAATCATGTGTTTTGCATGGATTTGATGCTAACTCGTTTGATTCGTCTGCATTTGAAGCTATATCACTTATATCCGTAGTGTTTGATGCTAAATCATTTGTTTCGCATGGATTTGAAGCAAAACCTCCTACATCGCATTGATTCGAAGCTAAATCATGTGTTTCGCTTGGATTTGAAGCTATACCTTCTACATCGCTTTGATTTGAAGCTAAATCATATGTTCTGCACGGATTTGATGCTAACTCGTTTGATTCGTCTGCATTTGAAGCTATATCACTTATATCCGTAGTGTTTGATGCTAAATCATTTGTTTCGCATGGATTTGAAGCAAAACCTCCTACATCGCATTGATTCGAAGCTAAATCATGTGTTTCGCTTGGATTTGAAGCTAAACCTTCTACGTCGTATTGATTTGAAGCTAAATCATTTGTTTCGCATGGATTTGAAGCTAAGCCTTCTATTTCGCATGGATTTAAAGATAAATGATATGTATCGCATGGATTTTGAAGCTAACTCGTTTGATTCGTCTGCATTTGAAGCTATATCATTTATATCCCAAGAGTTTGAAGCTAAATCATTTGTTTCGCATGGATTTGAAACTAAACCTTCTACGTCGCATTGATTTGAAGCTATCTCATGTGATTCGCTTGGATTTGAAGCTAAACCTTCTACATCGCATTGATTTGCAGCTAAATCATGAGTTTTGCATGGATTTGATGCTAACTCGTTTGTTTCCACTGCATTTGAAGCTATACCAGTTATATCGCAAGTATCTGATGCTAAATCAATTGTTTCGCATGGATTTGAAGCTAAACCTTCAACATCGCATTGATTACCATCTAAATCATGTGTATCGCATGGATTTTGAAGCTAACTCGTTTGTTTCTCCTGCATTTGAAGCTATATCACTTATATCGCAAGTATCTGAAGCTAAATCATTTGTGCCGCATGGATTTGAAGCTAAAACTTCAACATCGCATTGATGTGAAGCTAAATCATGTGTTTCGCATGGATTTGAAAGTAAACCTTCTACATAGCATTGATTTGCAGCTAAATCATGTGTTTCGCATGGATTTGAAACTAAGCCTTCTATTTCGCATGGATTTAGAGCTAAATGATGTGTATCGCATGGATTTTGAAGCTAACTCGTTTGATTCGTCTGCATTTGATGCTATATCAGTTATATCGCAAGTATCTGATGCTAAATCATTTGTTTCGTATTGGTTTGAAGCTAAACCTTCAACATCGCATTGATTACCATCTAAATCATGTGTATCGCATGGATTTTGAAGCTAACTCGTTTGTTTCTCCTGCATTTGAAGCTATATCACTTATATCGCAAGTATCTGAAGCTAAATCATTTGTGCCGCATGGATTTGAAGCTAAACCTTCTACATTGAATTGATTTCAATCTAAATCATGTGTATCGTATGGATTTTGAAGCAAACTCGTTTGTTTCTCCTGCATTTGAAGCTATATCACTTATATCGCAATTATCTGATGCTAAAACATTTTTTTCGTATGGATTTGAAGCTAATCCTTCTACTTCGCATGGATTTAAAGTTAAATGATGTGTATCGCGTGGATTTTGAAGCTAACTCGTTTTATTCGTCTGCATTTAAAGCTATATCACTTATATCTCAAGTGTTTGATGCTAAATCATTTGTTTCGCATGGATTTGTAGCTAAACCTTCTACATCGCATTGATTTGAAGCTAAATCATGTGTTTCGCTTGGATTTGAAGGTAAACACATCTACATCGAATTGATTTGAAGCTAAATTATGTGTTTTGCATGGATTTGATACTAACTCGTTTGTTTCCCCTGCATTTGAAGCTATATCAGTTATAACGCAAGTATATGATGCTAAAACATTTGTTTCGTATGGATTTGAAGCTAATCCTTCTACTTCGCATGGATTTAAAGCTAATTGATGTGTACCGCATGGATTTTGAAACTAACTCGTTTGATTCGTCTGCATTTGAAGCAATATCAGTTATGTCTCAAGTATCTGATGCTAAATAATTTGTTTCGCATGGATTTGAAGCTAAACCTTCTACGTGGCATTGGTTTGAAGCTTAATCATGTGTTTTGAATGGATTTGAAGCTAACTCGTTTGTTTCTCCTGCATTTGAAATTATGTTAATTATATCGTAAGTATCTGAAGCTAAATCATTTGTGTCGCATGGATTTGAAGCTAAACCTTCTACATCGTATTGATTTAAAGCTACCTCGTTTGTTTCGCCTTCACTTGAAGATATTTTATTTATATCGCAAGTATTTGAAGATATCCCATTTATTTCTCATGGATTTAAAGCTAAGCCTTCTACTTCGAATTGATTTGAAGCAAAATCATGTGTTTTCCATGGATTTGATGCTAACTCCTTCATTTCGCCTGCATTTGATGCTATAACACTTATATCGCAAGTATCTGAAGCTAAATCATTTGTTTCGCATGGATTTGAAGCTAAACCTTCTACATCGTATTGATGTGAAGCTAACTCATTTGTTTCGCTTGGATTAGAAGCTAAACATTCTACATCGATTGGATTTGAAGCTAAACCTTCTACATCGTATTGAGTTGAAGCTAACTCATTTGTTTTCGCATGGTTTAGAAACTAAAAATTCTACATCGCATGGATTTGAAGCTAAACCTTCTACATCGTATTGATTTGAAGCTAAGTCGTTTGTTTCGTCTGAATTCGAAGGTATGTCACTTATATCGCAAGTATCTGAACCTAAATCATATGTTTCGCATGGATTTGAAACTAAACCTTCTACATAGCATTGTTTTGCAGCTAAATCATGTGTTTCGCATGGATTTGAAGCTAAGGCTTCTATTTCGCATGGATTTAGAGCTAAATGATGTGTATCGCATGGATTTTGAAGCTAACTCGTTTGATTCGTCTGCATTTGAAGCTATATCAGTTATATCGCAAGTATCTGATGCTAAATCATTTGTTTCGCATGGATATGAAGCTAAACCTTCTACGTGGCATTGATTTGAAGCTTTATCATGTGTTTTGCATGGATTTGAAGCTAACTCGTTTGTTTCTCCTGCATTTGAAGCTATATCACTTATATCGTAAGTATCTGAAGCTAAATCATTTGTGTCGCATGGATTTGAAGCTAAACCTTCTACATCGCATTGATTTAAAGCTACCTCGTTTGTTTCGCCTTCACTTGAAGATATTTTATTTATATCGCAAGTATTTGAAGGTATCCCATTTATTTCTCATGGATTTGAAGCTAAGCCTTCTATTTCGAATTGATTTGAAGCAAAATCATGTGTTTTGCATGGATTTGATGCTAACTCGTTCATTTCGCCTGCATTTGATGCTATAACACTGATATCGCAAGTATCTGAAGGTAAATCATTTGTTTCGCATGGATTTGAAGCTAAACCTTCTACATCGTATTGATTTCAAACTAACTCATTTGTTTCGCATGGATTAGAAACTAAAAATTCTACATCGTATTGATTTGAAGCTAAGTCGTTTGTTTCGTCTGAATTCGAAGGTATATCACTTATATCGCAAGTATCTGAACCTAAATCATATGTTTCGCATGGATTTGAAACTAAACCTTCTACATAGCATTGATTTGCAGCTAGATCATGTGTTTCGCATGGATTTGAAGCTAAGCCTTCTACTTCGCATGGATTTAAAGATAAATGATGTGTATCGCAT